>NW_028157656.1:0-43134 GCF_964263955.1 Coregonus lavaretus
TCTACACCAGTCTTGTGGCCTCTCATCCCATATACAGTCATTGCGTTCATTATAGCTCATGTTGACAATATTCTACAGATGTAGGATCTTAATTTGAGCCAGTTTGCTACAGCAGGAAAATAATCCTACAGCAACAGGACATGTGAATTATTATGTGGATTGTGATTAATGGACATTTTGTAGGGGTTGGAAAAAAATTGTGAGGGGAAAATCAGGTTTGAAATGTCAAAGTGGAAATTACAAACTTCAGAAGTCTTTTTAAACCTCAAATACACTTCTGCATTGCAGGATAGTTATTCTGCAACAGGGTGAACAAATTAAGATCCTACATCTGTAGCCTGGGTACCAGATTGTTTCTGTATTCAACAACGCTGCATTGTTCCCTTGCCAAATAAGACCATAACGAAGCAGTTGGCTTAAGCAGACGCAGACCTGTACCCAGCCTGACAATGTTGGAGTTGTTTTAAGTAATCTTTTTCATGTTATGTCGTATTTTTTAAATAATGTCACTGTAGTTCTGTTCTTAGGCTTGACCAATTATTATTGACTAATTACTGACACTAATTTCCCCCTCTTATTACCCGTCTTCCCCTCTCTCTTTCACCCTCTGGTTTCTTTTATTTTGTGTCCAGAACTCTGCGGTGGCCTGTGGGCAGGGGGTGCTGTCTGGAGGAGCACTGTCCCAGGGGGCCGAGGGGCAGCATCTGGCTGAACAGAAGAGGGCACTAGAAGAAGAAGTGGAGGAGATGAGAACACAGCTGGAGACCACCGGCTGCTCCTCCCTAGCCCAGATGAGGTATGTACCGATGCAGTACCCACTCACCTACTTATCTCAGTGTCTCCCTGTGGTACACATTACATTGTCTATACTGTAGCCCTAGCCAAGATCATGTACAACATCTACCTGCAAGAAGCGCAGTCAAAGGCTCACAGTCTGATTGTCATTGCAGCCGTTGTTGTTGTGGTGGTGGTTGTTGTTGTGGTTGTTGTTGTGGTGGTTGAGGTGGTGGTGGTGGTTGTTGTTGTGGTTGTTTTTGTGGTGGTGGTGGTAGTTGTGGTTGTGGTGGTTGTGGATGTGGATGTTGTGGTTGTGGATGTGGTTGTGGTTGTGGTTGTTGTGGTTGTGGATGTGGTTGCTGTGGTTGTGGATGTGGTTGTTAATCCTCTGCTGTGTATTTCTTGCAGGAGAACACTGCAGAGGCTACAACAAGAGAATGAGGTCCTGAAACAGACCCAACGGGGGTTAGAGGGTCTAGGAACTCTGGAGGATTCAACAGACATGTGCCAAGGATGGGGACAGGAGGAGGAGGAGGAGGAGGAGGAGGAGGAGGAGGAGGAGGAGGAAGGAGGAGGTAGAGGAGGGAGGAAGAGAGGAGGAGGAGGAGGAAGAGGAGGAGGCACAACCAGCAGTGGTACCCACCCAGGGAAAGCATGACCCCCCAGCAGTGAGGATGAGAGAGGGGAGGGGGAACAGACAGTATACCAGACCTCACTCCCTAGACCTGGGGACTCTCCTCTACCACCAGCCAAACCATACAGAGAAGGTACACATACACTCCTCTACCCTAAACCAGTCTTTTGCCCGAAATAGTGAAACCTCTCGCTCTCTGTGTCTTTCTCAAGTTTAATCTCTTTCTATCTCTCTCTCTCTCTCTCTCTCTCTCTCTCTCTCTCTCTCTCTCTCGCTCTCGTCTCTCTCTCTCTCTCTCTCTCTCTCTCTCTCTCTCTCTCTCTCTCTCTCTCTCTCTCTCTCTCTCTCTCTCTCTCTCTCTCTCTCTCTCTCTCTCTCTCTCTCTCTCTCTCTCTCTCTCTCTCTCTCTCTCTCTCTCTCTCTCTCTCTCTCTCTCTCTCTCTCTTCTCTCTCTCTCTCTCTCTCTCTCTCTCTCTCTCTCTCTCTCTCTCTCTCTCTCTCTCTCTCTGTCTCTCTCTCTCTCTCTCTCTCTCTCCTCTTGCTCTCTCCCTCCCTCTCTCTCTCTCTGTCTATTTATCTCCCCCTCTCTCCTCATATCTCTGTGTTGGTATAGCTAGAGCAGTCTATGTAGGGCTGATAGTTTATATAAGCATTATGACTGCCTCTGGGCAGCTGCTGCTCCTGGGTTTCAGGCCAAAGAGAGCAGAGGAAAGGAGTGTTCTGTGTTACTGCTGCAATGGTTTTAGGAAATGGGACACAGAGTTACACTCAGGCTTCTTCTTTCTGCTCTATACGTCAATGCTTTGTTTCCATAATGAAAAGAAAGGTGTCCCATCTCCGTTTGCTGCTTCCGTGATCTTTATTTTAGCTAGTGATATAACAACAGTTCAACCATAATGGTCTTTACTAGTCATGTAAAAGCGAATGAGATTAACTTTATTTTCCTTGTCTTGTGCCCTATAGGAGGCTGAGTCTGATGATGTCACCGGCGATGTGGGCGGGTTCTGGCAGCATGTGGAGGCGGGTCTCCGTGAGCAGGCGGTGCGTCTGCGTTCTGATTTGGCGCTGAGCAGACAGGAGAGCAGAGAGTTGCAGGAGAGACTCATGGTGTCTGAGGCCACAGTACATGCACAGGCTGAACAACTCAAAGACTACAGGGAACTACTCAGTGAGTCATCTTACATATGCTGAAACATACATAAATACACACATACACACATACAGATACACAGAACACACACACACAGAACACACACATACACACACATACAGATACACAGAACACACACACACACAGATACACAGAACACACACACACACATACAGATACACAGAACACACACACACACACACACAGAGATACACAGAACACACACACACAGATACACAGAACACACACACACACACACAGAGATACACAGAACACACACACACAGATACACAGAACTCACACACACACACACACCAGTGATGATGCAAGCTTCTCTCTCACTCTCAGCGGAGACATCAGTCGAGCAGGACAGTAAGCAGGTCCAGGTGGACCTGCAGGACCTGGGCTATGAGACGTGTGGTCGTAGTGAGAATGAGGCAGAGAGAGAGGACGCCAGCAGCCCAGGTAACTTAGCTGGGCCTTTCCCTGTCTCACATCTTTTCAATGACATTTTGTTTGATTGAGGGGCTTTATTGGCATGGGAAACGTATGTTAACATTGCCAAAGCAAGTGAAGTAGATAATAAACAAAAGTTAAATAAACAATAAAAAATGTAACAGTAAGCATTACACTCACAGAAGTTCCAAAATAATAAAGACATTACAAATGTCATATTATGTGCAAATAGTTAAGGTACAAAAGGGAAGATAAATAAACATAAATATGGGTTGTATTTACAATGGTGTTTGTTCTTCACTGGTTGCCCTTTTCTTGTGGCAACAGATCACAAATCTTGCTGCTGTGATGGCACACTGTGGTATTTCATCCAGTAGATATGGGAGTTTATCAAAATTGGGTTTGTTTTCAAATTCTTTGTGGGTCTGTGTAATCTGAGGGAAATATGTGTCTCTAATATGGTCATACATTTGGCAGGAGGTTAGGAAGTGCAGCTCAGTTTCCACCTCATTTTGTGGGCAGTGTGCACATAGCCTGTCTTCTCTTGAGAGCCAGGTCTGCCTACGGCGGCCTTTCTCAATAGCAAGGCTATGCTCACTGAGTCTGTACATAGTCAAAGCTTTCCTTAAGTTTGGGTCAGTCACAGTGGTCAGGTATTCTGCCACTGTCTACTCTCTGTTTAGGGCCAAATAGCATTCTAGTTTGCTCATTTTTTTTGTAAATTCTTTCCAATGTGTCAAGTAATTCTCTTTTTGTTTTCTCATGATTCGGTTGGGTCTAACTGTGTTGTTGTTGTCCTGGTGCTCTGTGGGGTCTATTTGTGAACAGAGCCCAGGGACCAGCTTGCTTAGGGGACTCTTTTCCAGGTTCATCTCTCTGTAGGTGATGGCTTTCTTATGGAAGGTTTGCGAATCGCTTCCTTTTAGGTGGTTGTAGAATTTAACGTCTCTTTTCTGGATTTTGATCATTAGCGGGTATCGGCCTAATTCTGCTCTGCATGCATCTTATCTCTCACTCCTATCTCACTCCTGTTGCCTCCCTCACGTTACACCTCTCTGAGAGTGTCACCTCTCACTGTTTCTATTTCACTTGGTCACTTGCGACATCTACTGTACCTAACATCTCACCATACAGTACCTGCATCACCTCTCATCCCCACCTCACCTGTCACTTTAGCTTATCTGTGTCCGGTGTGATGATCTATACAGCTTACTAACCTCTTCCTGTATCTCTCCTCCCCTAGAGTTTGATGATCTGGAGATGTGTACATCACTGAGCCACCGGCAGGACTACGAGTGTGCTGGGGTTTGGTTCCATGGCGATGGGAGTGTGGGCGGAGCTTATGATGAAGGGGAGGAGCCAGGGGCAGGATCCCTACAGCAATTGGTCCTGGACCTGCGTTCTCAGCTGACCCGCTGCCACAAGGTGATTCGTGGGTTGCAGCTACGTGTGCGCTCACTATCCACCACCAGTGACTACGCATCCAGTCTGGAACGCACCCCACGCAAGGTACGTCTGTGATGAGGTGATTTTGAAGGAGTCAGGCGCAGGAGGGTAAATCACAGAATAACAGGATTTATTCTGAACCACAGAGTTACGCAGTATTGCGTAAAAACACTCCAGTGCGCAAAACAGGCGCACTGGAAAATACAAGGCACACAGCGAATATTCCCGGCGATACAGAATACACAGAGCTCCACCGATCTTCTCTCTCCTCCACAATAAACAATCACACACAAAGACATTGGGGGCAGAGGGAATACTTATACAGGTACTAATGAGGGGATATGAACCAGGTGTGTGTAATAAACAAGACAAAACAAATGGAATGATGAGATGAGGAGCGGCAGTGGCTAGAAGGCCGGTGACGACGAACGCTGAAGCCTGCCCGAACAAGGAGAGGAGGCAGCTTCGGAGGAAGTCGTGACAACGTCATATACACGACCAGTCAAAAGTTTGGACACACCTACTCATTCAAGGGTTTTTCTTTATTTTTACTATTTTCTACATTGTAGAATAATAGTGAAGACATCAAAACTATGAAATAACACATATATAATCATGTAGTAACCAAAAAAGTGTTAAACAAATCAAAATATATTTTATATGTGAGATTCGTCAAAGTAGCCACCCTTTGCCTTGATGACAGCTTTGCACACTCTTGGCATTCTCTCAACCAGCTTCATGAAGTAGTCACCTGGAATGCATTTCAATTAACAGGTGTGCCTTCTTAAAAGTTAATTTGTGGAATTTATTTCCTTCTTAATGCATTTGAGCCAATCAGTTGTGTTGTGACAAGGTAGGGGTGGTATACAGAAGATAGCCCTATTTGGTAAATGACCAAGTCCATATTATGGCAAGAACAGCTCAAATAAGCAAAGAGAAACAACAGTCCATCATTACTTTAAGAACTTTTAAAGTTTCTTTAAGTGCAGTCGCAAAAACCATCACGCTCTATGATGAAAGTTGCTCTCATGAGGACCGCCACAGGAAAGGAAGACCCAGAGTTACCTCTGCTGCAGAGGATAAGTTCGTTAGCGTTAACTGCACCTTAGATTGCAGCCCAAATAAATGCTTCACAGAGTTCAAGTAACAGACACATCTCAACATCAACTGTTCAGAGGAGACTGCGTGAATCATGGTCATATTGCTGCAAAGAAACTACTACTAAAGGACACCAATAAGAAGAAGAGACTTGCTTGGGCCAAGAAACACGAGCAATGGACATTAGACCGGTGGAAATCTGTCCTTTGGTCTGATGAGTCCAAATTTGAGATTTTTGGTACCAACCGTTGTGTCTTTGTGAGACGCAGAGTAGGTGAACGGATGATCTCCGCATGTGTTGTTCCCACCTTGAAGACTGGAGGAGGTGTGATGGTGTGGGGGTGCTTTGCTGGTGACACTGTCTGTAATTTATTTAGAATTCAAGGCACACTTAACCAGCATGGCTACCACAGCATTCTGCAGCGATACGCCATCCCATCTGCTTTGCGCTTAGTGGGACTATCATTTGTTTTTCAACAGGACAATGACCCAAAGCACACCTCCAGGCTTTGTAAGGGCTATTTGAGGAAGGAGAGTGATGAAGTGCTGCATCAGATGACCTGGCTCCAAAATCACCCGACCTCAACCCAATTGAGATGGTTTGGGATGAGTCGGACGGCAGAGTAAAGGAAAAGCAGCCAACAAGTGCTCAGCATATGTGGGAACTCCTTCAAGGCTGTTGGAAAAGCATTCCTCATGAAGCTGGTTGAGAGAATGCCAAGAGTGTGCAAAGATGTCATCAAGGCAAAGGGTGGCTACTTTGAAGAATCTCAAATATAAAATATATTTTGATTTGTTTAACACTTTTTTGGTTACTACATGATTCCATGTGTTATTTCATAGTTTTGATGTCTTCACTATTATTCTACAATGTAGAAAATAGTAAAAATAAAGAACAACCCTTGAATGAGTAGGTGTGTCCAACTTTTGATTGGTACTGTACATACAAGGTCTGATTGATTGATTGATTGATTGATTGATTGATAGATAATTGATTGATCAGTTGATTGATCAATAGATTGACTGATGACTTTAGTGCTTGTGCGCTTGTTGGATTATGTGCTACTATGATATTTTCCCTGACTATTTACAGTCCCCTCCTCTCTCCTGTCCATCAGGTGAACTGGGCGTTTGAGGCCTCCCCGGCCCCCAGCGGTGTAGAGGACGATGAGGGTTGGATGTCCGACAGCCTGGGGCCTCGCATGGAACCCAAGCCCAGCCGGGAGCTGCGAGAGCTGGTGTCCCGAGTGGCCTCACTGGAGGCCCAACTCAAGAGCTCCAGGCTGGAGGGGAAAGGAGGGGTGGTAGAGGAGGGGAAGTGTGCTACCTGGCCCGGGTGAGTGGAGAAAGAGAGGAAATAATGATGATAATGACTATGATGATGACTGATACCTATGATAATGACTATGATGATGACTGATACCTATGATAATGACTATGATGATGACTGATAACTATGATAATGACTATGATGATGACTGATAACTATGATTACGATGATGGTAATAATGACTGATAACAATGATAATGACTATGGTGATTACCGATAACAACGATAATAACTATGGAAATGACTGATAACAATGAAAATGGCTATGATGATGGCCGATAACAACGATAATGACTGTGATAATGACCGACAACAATGATAACGACTGTGGTGATGAGCGATAACAACGATAACGACTACGATAATGATTGATAACAATGATAATGGCTATGGTGATGATTGATAACAATGACTATGACGATGACCGATAACAATGATAATGACGATGCTAATGACCAATAACAATGATAATGACTATGATGATGACAGATACTTATGATAATGACTATGATGATGACTGATTACAGAGGTAATGACTATGACGATGGCCGATAACAACAATAATGACTATGACAATGACTGATAACAATGATAATGACTATGACTATGACTGATAACAATGGGAATGACTATGACGATGACTGATATGATGATAATGACTATGATGATGACTGACAGCATTTATAATGAATATGATGATGACTGATAACTATGATAATGACTACGATTATGACTGATAACAATGGTAATGACTATGATTATGACTGATAACTATGATAATGTCGATGATAAATGACTGATAACAATGATAATGACTATGCCAATGACTGATGACAATGGTAATATCTATGGCGATGAATGATAACAACGATAATGACTATGACTGAAAACAATGATAATGACTATGATGATGACCGATAACAACGATAATGACTATGATGATGACCAATAAAAATGATAATGACTATGATGGTGACTGATAACAATGATAATGGCTATGATGATGACTGACTACTACGATAATGACTATGACGATGACTGATAACGGTAAAGACTATGATGATGACCGATTACCACGATAATGACTATGGCCGATAACAATGATAGCGACGATGACTGATAACAACGATAATGACTATGATGATGACTGACAGCTACGATAATGACTGATGATTACTGATAACAACGGTAATGACTACGACTATGACTGATAACAGTGATAATGACTATGACAATGACTGATAACAATGATAATTACTATGACTGATAACAATGGTAATGACTATGACGATGACTGATAGCAATGATAATGGCTATGAATGACTGATAACAATGATGACCACGATGATGACTGACAGCAAAGATAATGACTATTATGATGACCGATAACTATGATAATGACTACGACGATGACCGATAATGATAATGTTGAAGATAATAATGACTGATACCTACGATAATGACTATGCCAATGACTGATGACAATGTTAATGCTATGGCGATGACTGATAACAACGATAATGACTATTACTGAAAACAACGATAATGACTACGATGATGACTGATAACAATGATAATGACTATGATGTTGATTGACAACAATGATAATTCTGATACGTAAAAATTTATGCACACATGACTGTAAGTCACTTTGGACAAAAGCGTCTGCTAAATGGCATATTATTATATTATTATTATGATAATAATGGCTGATAACAATGATAATGACTATGCCGATGGCTGATAACATCGGTAATGACTATGACTGACAACAACGATAATGACTATGCCGATGACCAACAACAACGATAAAGACTATGACTGATAACAACGATAATGACTATGATGATGACTGGCTATTACGATAATAATTACGATGATGACTGATAACAATGGTAATGACTATGACGGTGACTGACTACTATGATAATGGCTATGACGATGACCGACAACAACGATAATGACTACAACGATGACTGACAACAACGATAATGACTACAACTATGACTGATTACTACGATAATGACTATGACGATGACCGACAACAACGGTAATGACTACGATGATGACCGATTACTATGATAACGACTATGACTGAAAACAATGATAATGACTACGACAATGACCGATTACTATGATAATGACTATGACAATGACTGATAACAACGGTAATAACTATGACGATGACTGATAACAACAATAATAACTATGCAATGGCTGATAACAACGATAATGACTATGACAATGACTGACAGCAATGATAATGACAACGACTGTCAACAAGGATAATGACTGTGACGATGACTGACAACAACGATAATGACTACGAAGATGACTGATAACAACGATAATGACTGACGATGTCTGATAACAACGGTAATGACTATGACGATGACCGATAACAATGATAATGACAATGACCGTTAACAACAATACTGACTATGATGACGACTGGTTACTACGATAACGACTACGACGATGACTGATAACAACGATAATGACTACGCCGATGACCGATAACAACGATAATGACTATGACTGATCACAACGATAATGACTATGGTGACGACTGATTACTACGATAATGACTATGGCAATGACAGATAACAACGGTAATGACTATGACTGATAACAACGATAATGACTATGACAATGACTGACAACAACGATAATGACTATGACAATGACTGATAACAACGATAATGACTATGACGATGACCGATAACAACTATAATGCTGATGATGAAGATGGTGTTCTTGGTCTTTCACGTCCTGACCCCTCCCCTTCCTCCATCTCTGCACAGGAAGTACAACACCCTGATCCAGGCTCAGGCCAGGGAGCTGTCCCACCTGCGTCAGAGGATGAGGGAGGGCCGTGGTGTCTGTCACATACTCACACAGCACCTGGGAGACACCACCAAGGTGTGACACTCTGACGATCTCTCCAAAGATTAGGACATTATCCACCACTTTTTGACAGTGATTGAATCAAATGTATTTTATTGATTTAAATTATGTTTTATTGAACTATCAGCTGAATGTAATTGATTGGCCAGGGCTTTGAGGAGCTGCTGCGTGCCAACGACATCGACTACTACATGGGACAGAGCTTCAGAGAGCAGCTGGCACAGAGCATTGCCCTGGCACAACGAATGGGCACCAAGATCAGTGGACGTGAGTGTGGAGAACACACACACAAACGTACGCACAGACAGACACACACATGCACATGCACACACAGACAGACACACACACATTCCCTGATCTTCTGTCCTTCTATCTCACTCTCTCTCCTCCCTTTACTCTCCATTACCCCTCCTTTTCTCTCCTCAGGTGACCGTGCTGAGCTCCATGACGATAAGATGGGCCATGAGCTGCTTGCTTTACGGTGGGGTTTATGTCCTAATGATGTGTAACCATCTGAAAAAAGGTTTTCCCTTGTGTGTGTTTTGGTTTTAGTATCCTTGTGGGACCCATAAGTCCACGGGAACAGATAGTAAAACAAGGAAAAGTGGGGCCATTTTCCCCACAAGGACAAAAGGCTATTTTAGGCTTAGGGGTTAGGTTTAGGGTTATGTTTAGAATTAGGGTTAGGGGTTAGGAGTTATGGTTAGGTCTAGGATTTGGGGCTAAGGTTAGGGTTAGGGTTAAGGTTAGGGTTAGGGATGAAACACACCAAGAATCTCACTGCCGATAGCCTGCCGATTGGAACTTATCACAGTGGGAGGCCTGTGAACAAAAGTGTGCTAAAACAAAAGTGGTACCTGCTGCGTGCTGAACCGGTAGCAACGAACCTACCGATTCTACTTGTAGAATCGCAATACTCGTCAGTGGCCAACAACTTGAACTTGAGCCACTCAGAGAGCACGACCCCCACATGGGGGAGCCAACAAAAAAAATATGAAAAAGAGGGCATTTTCTCTGTACATCCACAGATGAGCCAGTCACACTTCATATGCAATGTAGGCTATGGGATGGTTGCTAGCTAAGTGCACAGATGCAATGCACACAACAATAAATACTTCCTCCAAGCTAGCTAATCACTGTAGCTAGTATTGACATTAAAATGAAATCACAATGGATTAGCTAGTTGAAACAGCTACCTGTGTTAGCTGCCAAGTTAGTGCAGTGTCCTTAGCTAGTTAGCTAGCTATGTTGTGCTAGCTAGCGAATATGTCAACGTTAGCTAGCTAAACATTGGACTGGCACTAGCAGTATGGGATTATGGAGAGTGAATTAAATTGTTTCTTCGTCATCTTACTAGGTAGTTATCTAGCTGTGGCCATCTGGTTAGTATCAACAAGGGCTTTCTACAAAATAGCAACATTAGCACAGATAGCTTGGAATCTAGACCATAAGCAATACTCACGGATATGCATTGCCAAACAATGCTACTGCCACCTTCTGGTTGAGTGGCAGACGACTTCCAAGGTCTTTGCTGTGTGAACACAAAAGAGATTGACTGCCGACACTGTTCAGAGGTGCTAAGTACTGTCGGCAGGCAAACGTTTGACAATACTACCGGTGTGTCTGAGATTTTAAAGGTTAGGTTTTGCATTAGGGGTTAGAGAAAATAGGATTTTGAGTGGGAATCAATTGTTTGGTCCCCACAAGGATAGTAAAACAAACGTGTGTGTGTGTTTGTTTGTGTGTGTATTAGGTGACCTACCTGTTGTACCTCTGCCAGGGGTAGAGATCATTAGTCAGAGCCTCTGGCAGGGGTAGAGGTCAACAGTCAGAGCCTCTGCCAGGGGTAGAGATCATTAGTCAGAGCCTCTGGCAGGGGTAGAGGTCAACAGTCAGAGCCTCTGCCAGGGGTAGAGATCATTAGTCAGAGCCTCTGCCAGGGGTAGAGGTCATTAGTCAGAGCCTCTGCCAGGGGTAGAGGTCAACAGTCAGAGCCTCTGCCAGGGGTAGAGGTCAACAGTCAGAGCCTCTGCCAGGGGTAGAGGTCATTAGTCAGAGCCTCTGGCAGGGGTAGAGATCATTAGTCAGAGCCTCTGGCAGGGGTAGAGGTCAACAGTCAGAGCCTCTGCCAGGGGTAGAGATCATTAGTCAGAGCCTCTGCCAGGGGTAGAGGTCATTAGTCAGAGCCTCTGCCAGGGGTAGAGGTCAACAGTCAGAGCCTCTGCCAGGGGTAGAGGTCAACAGTCAGAGCCTCTGCCAGGGGTAGAGGTCATTAGTCAGAGCCTCTGGCAGGGGTAGGGGTCAACAGTCAGAGCCTCTGGCAGGGGTAGAGGTCATTAGTCAGAGCCTCTGGCAGGGGTAGGGGTCAACAGTCAGAGCCTCTGGCAGGGGTAGAGGTCATTAGTCAGAGCCTCTGGCAGGGGTAGGGGTCAACAGTCAGAGCCTCTGCCAGGGGTAGAGGTCATTAGTCAGAGCCTCTGGCAGGGGTAGGGGTCAACAGTCAGAGCCTCTGGCAGGGGTAGAGGTCAACAGTCAGAGCCTCTGGCAGGGGTAGAGGTCAACAGTCAGAGCCTCTGGCAGGGGTAGAGGTCAACAGTCAGAGCCTCTGGCAGGGGTAGAGGTCAACATTCAGAGCCTATGGCAGGGGTAGAGGTCAACAGTCAGAGCCTCTGCCAGACATGTGTGTTTCACCTGCACATGCTTAGTCATTACAAGTCACATGCTCACATGAATAATCATATATTTTTTTTATGTCTGTCTTCAGAGGACGAAAGTACATTTTTGTTTTTACAGCTATTTTGTTAAATATGCATTTTACATACATTTATCATGTGAATAATCTTGCTTATGTTATAGGAACATTAAGGTTTCCTCTGTTTTCCCATGGTTCACTTCCATGGGTTGTGTATTTTCAAGAAGTTAATTTAGTACTATAGATACAGATTTTCAATCTACCTACAATGTGCTTAGAGATTATGTTTAATGAGAAGAACATGTTTATAACTAGCATGGGAGTGAGCCAGTCTGTTTTTCTTTTATACAATGATATGGCATTGTTGATCCCAGAAGTCCCATTGTTGATCCCAGAAGTCCCATTGTTGATCCCAGAAGTCCCATTGTTGATCCCAGAAGTCCCATTGTTGATCCCAGAAGTCCCATTGTTGATCCCAGAAGTCACATTGTTGATCCCAGAAGTCACATTGTTGATCCCAGAAGTCACATTGTTGATCCCAGAAGTCACATTGTTGATCCCAGAAGTCACATTGTTGATCCCAGAAGTCACATTGTTAATCCCAGAAGTCACATTGTTAATCCCAGAAGTCACATTGTTGATCCCAGAAGTCACATTGTTGATCCCAGAAGTCACATTGTTAATCCCAGAAGTCACATTGTTAATCCCAGAAGTCACATTGTTGATCCCAGAAGTCACATTGTTGATCCCAGAAGTCACATTGTTGATCCCAGAAGTCACATTGTTGATCCCAGAAGTCACATTGTTGATCCCAGAAGTCACATTGTTGATCCCAGAAGTCACATTGTTGATCCCAGAAGTCACATTGTTGATCCCAGAAGTCCCATTGTTAATCCCAGAAGTCACATTGTTAATCCCAGAAGTCCCATTGTTAATCCCAGAAGTCACATTGTTGATCCCAGAAGTCACATTGTTGATCCCAGAAGTCCCATTGTTGATCCCAGAAGTCCCATTGTTGATCCCAGAAGTCCCATTGTTGATCCCAGAAGTCACATTGTTGATCCCAGAAGTCACATTGTTGATCCCAGAAGTCACATTGTTGATCCCAGAAGTCACATTGTTGATCCCAGAAGTCACATTGTTGATCCCAGAAGTCACATTGTTGATCCCAGAAGTCACATTGTTGATCCCAGAAGTCACATTGTTGATCCCAGAAGTCACATTGTTGATCCTAGAAGTCACATTGTTGATCCCAGAAGTCACATTGTTGATCCCAGAAGTCACATTGTTGATCCCAGAAGTCACATTGTTGATCCCAGAAGTCACATTGTTGATCCCAGAAGTCACATTGTTGATCCCAGAAGTCACATTGTTAATCCCAGAAGTCACATTGTTGATCCCAGAAGTCACATTGTTAATCCCAGAAGTCACATTGTTGATCCCAGACTTCAAATTGTTGATCCCAGAAGTCACATTGTTGATACCAGAAGTCACATTGTTGATCCCAGAAGTCACATTGTTGATCCCAGAAGTCACATTGTTGATCCCAGAAGTCACATTGTTGATCCCAGAAGTCACATTGTTGATCCCAGAAGTCACATTGTTGATCCCAGAAGTCACATTGTTGATCCCAGAAGTCACATTGTTAATCCCAGAAGTCACATTGTTGATCCCAGAAGTCACATTGTTAATCCCAGAAGTCACATTGTTGATCCCAGAAGTCACATTGTTAATCCCAGAAGTCACATTGTTGATCCCAGAAGTCACATTGTTAATCCCAGAAGTCACATTGTTGATCCCAGACTTCAAATTTTTGATCCCAGAAGTCACATTGTTGATACCAGAAGTCACATTGTTGATCCCAGACTTCAAATTGTTGATCCCAGATGTCACATTGTTGATACCAGAAGTCACATTGTTGATCCCAGAAGTCACATTGTTGATCCCAAAAGTCACATTGTTGATCCCAGACTTCAAATTGTTGATCCCAGAAGTCCCATTGTTGATCCCAGACTTCAATTTGTTGATCCCAGAAGTCACATTGTTGATCCCAGAAGTCACATTGTTGATCCCAGAAGTCACAAGACCCCCAGTAGACTTTACCCAGAAGGATTCACCCACCGGCTATGTGTCTAAAAGCTTGTCACGCAAAGTTAGCTGATGAAGCTTTCAAGGAGCACAAAGAAGATTAACTGGTAATCTAAATCCCAGGCCAGGCTGTAGAGTGGACCTGGGTGAACCACAGGTGTCCCTCAGGCCCTCCTTAAGAGGCTCAGTGAGACTACGTGAGACACACACCATTCTGGATGTGGCTCGGTAAGCCATTCTCTCACAGAGAGTGTAAAGAGAAGACAAAAAAGGAAGACACTGGAATAAGGAAAACACCCTGGGATCTTACGCTATATTATACCTGAAGGCGGATTTCTAGGATATTTCGAGGACTTATGAGACGATTTCTAGGACTAATCAGAATATTTCCAGGACTATTTCTAGGAATATTTCTAGAATTTCTAGAACAAATCTGTATTTTTCTAGGACTATTCTTTTAGACTGATATTACTATTTCTAACACTACTCCTATGACTATTTTAGGACTATTTGTGTGACTACTTCTAGGACTAATCAGTCAATTTTTTAAAGACTAATTTGACTATTTGACTGTCAGATCTATGGCTCCACTATGGAAGTCCATGCTCTCTAAAAGCAGTCCCCTGTACAGGGACTCTCTGTGGTCTTTCTCTGTATGTGGGGGTCGTGCTGGGAGAGAGCCTGCCCCCCTACTGAAACTGATGGCGAGAGAGCGGGAGTTCCTACAGAGGAAACTGGAAATGTAAGGGGGATGCAATAGCCAAGATAATGGTCATACAACTTGATTGCGGTATTTGAGCTCTGTGGTGGATCTTAGTGACTTTCACTTGTTTGCAGCCTGTTTTCTGGTGGCCTATGTCTGTGTGTGTGGTTGCGTCTGTCTGTAAGTGTACGTCTTGTAGAAAATGAGTAAAAATCTGTAGCATAGGATGAGATAACCAATCTCTCTTTCTCTCTCTAGGCTGAGTAAGGAGCTCCAGCAGAAGGATAAGATCATTGAGTCGCTCCACACCAAACTCCAGCAGCGTCTAGACACCCCCTCCAGTAGCCATGCACTCTCAGAGACCACCGACCAATCAGACAGGACCTCCTTTGTGTCGGACGAGTGCCGGACCAATGAGGACCTGGAGCTGTGCTCAGATGTGGACACTGCCAGCGAATACGCTCAGGAAGAAAAGGGACAGGGGGCGGGACATGGCCCAGGAAGCACAGGTATATTAGCCGTTTAAATACATGTGCTATTCATAGACACATACCTTACACCTGTCTCTCCCTCCATCCTTTTTCCAAACTCCTCTCACCCCTTTCTCCACTCTTTTTCCAGACCTCCACCCCTCCCTCCCTCCATCCTGTCTTAAGTCCTCCAGCAGCTGTCCCAACATGCTATACTCCACTCCCGTGGAGTCAGCCAGTCAGACTGGTCCTGTGTCCTACTCCCTACCCGCCTCCCAGTCCCTCCCCGGGCTTTACCCTAGCCGTGACCTCTGGGGTCAGCGTATGACCTTTGACCCCCCGACCAGGACCTTCTCTATGGAAGCGGTGCAACAGGAGCTGGATACCCTGCACAGACAGATGACTATGAATGAGAGTGAGCAGAGTTAGGGTCAGCATGCATTTGTGTGGTGTTCTTACTGTATGAGGGACAACCTTGGTACGGTGGATTGGAGGAGTAACAGAATGGAGTAGAAACGGTGATCTGTAGCATGTATTGGTTTGACACTGACAGAGACAGCATTGGTTAGATAGAGTAGTGTTAGTTAGCATAGCATGCCTGCAGTGGATCAGGATGGGACAGTATATACAGTAATGACTTGGTATGGATGTGACAATGTTGGGGTTGTGAGATCCTAGACTAGTATCAATGTTGGGGTTGAGAGATCCTAGACTAGAGACAATGTTGGGATTGAGAGATCCTAGGCTAGAGACAATGTTGGGGTTGAGAGATCATATAATAGAGTCAATGTTGGGGTTGAGAGATCCTAGACTAGAGACAATGTTGGGGTTGAGAGATCCTAGACTAGAGACAATGTTGGGGTTGAGAGATCCTAGACTAGTGTCAATGTTGGGGTTGAGAGATCCTAGACTAGAGACAATGTTGGGGTTGAGAGATCCTAGACTAGTGTCAGTGTTGGGGTTGAGAGATCCTAGACTAGTGTCAGTGTTGGGGTTGAGAGATCCTAGACTAGAGTCAATGTTGGGATTGAGAGATCCTAGACTAGAGCACCTGCTTTTGGTCCAGATAGTTTAATGCTACAGCACCTGCTTCTGGTCCTGATAGTTCGATGATACAGCACCTGCTTCTGGTCCAGATAGTTCAATGATACAGCACCTGCTTCTGGTCCAGATAGTTCAATGATACAGCACCTGCTTCTGGTCCAGATAGTTCAATGATACAGCACCTGCTTCTGGTCCAGATAGTTCGATGATACAGCACCTGCTTCTGGTCCAGATAGTTCAATGATACAGCACCTGCTTCTGGTCCAGATAGTTCGATGATACAGCACCTGCTTCTGGTCCAGATAGTTCGATGATACAGCACCTACTTCTGGTCCAGATAGTTCAATGATACAGCACCTGCTTCTGGTCCAGATAGTTCAATGATACAGCACCTGCTTTTGGTCCAGATAGTTCAATGATACAGCACCTGCTTTTGGTCCAGATAGTTTGATGATATAGCACCTGCTTCTGGTCCAGATATGCTGCAATACCCTCTAACAAGAATGATTTTTCTTTTACAGCACCTGAGTGTGGCTCCTTAATACAGACTACTTCTCTGTTCTGTTACAGGCTTTGTGGTTCCTCACGCCAAGGCCCGGTCGACTGTCCCACCAGCCGCCCATCACCAGCCCGACCACTCCCCTTACAGCCAGATTACCCACCATGCCTTTTACCCACTCCAGCTAGGCAGCCGACCCGCAGGCCCCGCCCTGAAGGCGGACGCAGACCTGGTGGAGAGTGGTGCATTGTGGGATAAGGAGAACATGGTTCAGCCAATCAGGGTTGGATCATCAGGATACTATTCAGGAAACAGCTTTACTGGTAAGACCCAGAGCCTTCTATTACAATAAAGGGCTCTCGTAAATCCCTCCACTTTTTTTCATCACTAGCATGGTTTGCACTATCTAGACTCAATACCAACATCAATACCTGTTCAACTATTTTACAGCATCTCATTTCATATACAGTATTCAGACCCCTTGACCTTTTCATATTTTGTTATGTTACAGCCTTATTCTAAAATTGATTAAATAGTTTTTTTCCCCTTATCAATCTACACACAATTCCCCATAATGACAAAGCAAAAACAGGTTTTTAGACATTTTTGCAAATGTATAAAAATATAAAAACGGAAATATCACATTTACATAAGTATTCAGACACTTTACTCAGTACTTTGTTGAAGCACCTTTGGCAGCGATTACAGCCTTGAGTCTTCGTGTGTATGACGCTACAAGCTTGGCACAGCTGTATTTGGGCAGTTTCTCCCATTCTTCTCTACAGATCCTCTCAAGCTCTGTCAGGTTGGATGGGGGCATCGCTGCACCGCTATTTTCAGGTCTCTCCAAAGATGTTCGATCGTATTCATGTCCGGGCTCTGGCTGGGCCACTCAAGGACATTCAGAGGCTTGTCCCGAAGCCACTCCTGCATTGTCTTGGCTGTGTGCTTAGGGTCGTTGTCCTGTTGTCCTGTCTGAGGTCCTGAGCGCTCTGGAGCAGGTTTTCATCAAGAATCTCTCTGTACTTTGCTCCGTTCATCTTTTCCTCGATCCTGACTAGTCTCCCAGTCCCTGCCGCTGCTGCTGGAAAACATCCCTACAGCATGATGTTGCCACCACCATCCTTCACATTAGGGATGGTGCCAGGTTTCCTCCAGACGTGACGCTTGGCATTCAGGCCAAAGAGTTCAATCTTGGTTTCATCAGACCAGAGAATCTTGTTTCTCATGGTCTGAGTCCTTTAGGTACCTTTTGGCAAACTCCAAGCAGGCTGTCATGTGCATTTTATTGAGGAGTGGCCACTCTACCATAAAGGCCTGATTGGTGGAGTGCTGCAGAGATGGTTGTCCTTCTGGAAGGTTCTTCCATCTCCACAGAGGAACTCTGGAGCTCTGTCAGAGTGACCATCGGGTTCTTGGTCACCTCCCTTCTCCCCCGATTGCTCAGTTTGGCCGGGCGGCCAGCTCTAGGAAGAGTCTTGGTGGTTCCAAACTTCAATGCTGCAGACATTTTTTGGTACCCTTCCTCAGATCTGTGCATCGACACAATCCTGTCTCGGGCCTCTATGGATAATTCCTTTGACCTCATGGCTTGGTTTTTGCTCTGACATGCACTGTCAACTGTGGGACCTTATATAGACAGGTGCCTTTCCAAATCATGTCCAATCAATTGAATTTAACACAGGTGGACTCCAATCAAGTTGTAGAAACATCTCAATGATGATCAATGAAAACAGGATGCACCTGAGCTCAGTTTCGAGTCTCATAGCAAAGGGTCTGAATACTTTTTTTTTAATACTTTTTTTTGGGGGGAGGGGGGGGGGGGTGGATCTTATGTAAATAAGATATTTCTGTTTTTTATTTTTCTAAATTTGCTAAAAAATTCTAAAAATCTGTTTTCGCTTTGTCATTATGGGGTATTGTGTGTAGATTGATGAGGATTTTTATTTATTTAATCCATTTTAGAATAAGGCTGTAATGTAACAAAATGTGGATAAAGTCAAGGGGTCTGAATACTTTCCGAATGCACTGTATAACCTGCAAATACACAACGGTGCTAACATAAACTTGAACAATGTTCTGTCCCGTGTTCCCCCAGGTGTGGACGTGATCAAGGAGAACCTGAGGGAGGTGCAGTGTCTGCGTCTGCACCTGGAGGAGTCCATCAGGACCAACGAGAGGCTCAGACAGCAGCTGGAGGAACGCCTGTCCACCACCGGCCGCGACGGCGCAGCACCCACCAACATCTACATCCAGAGCCTGGACTCTGTCTGCCAGCTGTCCAATGAGATCAGAGTCCTGAAAGAGGAGAACCTGGCTCTCCAGGCACGCCTGCAGGCCAGCTCAGGTACTGTACCTCACCAGTCCACCCTACTGTCAACATTTAACAATTTATTCATATTTTGTCTATAGAGGGCTTGCAGTTGCATCACAAATCACCTAGCAACCGCACCAGGCACCATGTTGGAAGACCAAAGTCAGTATGTTGGATGCCTCCAATCGTCCACATGGCTGGCTGCATTCTGCTACCACCGGAAACTTCGGGAAGATAGCTCATTATTTATTTTTTCTAAGGACCTAGAAAACGAGGGCGTGGGAGAACCTATTCAAGTAAGTAAATATATTTTGAAAATGATCAACTATTAGCTAGCTTGCTACATAAACTTAGTGTGCAGGCTAACGTAATGTTCGCTACCATATTTAGCTAACTTTACATATTGTATAGCTAGCTAAGTGAATTAAATATCACCAGCTTGCTAACTTCATATTAGCTAGTTAGCTAGCTATCTTCATGTATTTATCGTTGTAACTAAATGCATTTGTAGCTACAGTAGGTAGGTAGCTAGCTAGCTAACAACGATGGAAGAGGGTGAAAGGATTAGCTAGCAGTTCCAGCTGTCAGAGAAGGGAGAGTAGGCTACTCTGGATAGGGCAGGTACAGTGGCTTGCGAAAGTATTCACCCCCCTTGGTATTCACCCCCCCAAAAGTAAATACTTTGTAGAGTCAACTTTTGCAGCAATTACAGCTGCAAGTCTCTTGGGGTATGTCTCTATAAGCTTGGCACATCTACCCACTGAGATTTTTGCCCATTCTTCAAGACAAAACTGATCCAGCTCCTTCAAGTTGGATGGGTTCCGCTGGTGTACAGCAATCTTTAAGTCATACCACAGATTGTTGTGGTGCCATATTCTTTCAATTTTTTAATAATGGATTGAATGGTGCTCCGTGGGATGTTCAAAGTTTCGGATATCTTTTTATAACCCAACCCTGATCTGTACATCTCCACAACTTTGTCTCTGATCTGTTTGGAGAGCTCCTTGGTCTTTATGGTGCTGCTTGCTTGGTGGTGCCCCTTGCTTAGTGGTGTTGCAGACTCTGGAGCCTTTCAGAACAGGTGTATATATACTCAGATCATGTGACACTTAGATAGCACACAGGTGGACTTTATTTAACTATTTATGTGACTTCTGAAGGTAATTGGTTGCACCAGATATTATTTAGGGACTTCATAGCAAAGGGGGTGAATACATATGCACGCACCACTTTTCCGTTATTTATTTTATGCATTTTTTGAAACATGTTATTTTTTGCATTTCACTTCACCAATTTTGACTATTTTGTGTATGTCCATTACATGAAATCCAAATAAAAATCCATTTAAATTACAGGTTGAAATGCAACAAAATAGGAAAAACGCCAAGGGGGATGAATACTTTTGCATGGCACTGTACCTTTGTGGGAGAACATTATGAGAATATTCTCCAGTTCCAGTCCCTAGTGAGAAAAACTGAGGACAGAGAGAGATAGCAACATAATATTCAGGGCTGTCTAATTGAGTATCATGCAACCTGTTTCTTTGTGATGTTTTCTGTCCTCAGATAGAGTGCAGATGAAAACGTCCCAATCAATTTCCCAAGAGAATTAGGGAACATCCTTGTATACAATGGATTATATGTGTACCTATGTTGGCAAATTTTGTGAACGAAAATACAGTTTAAAAGTCACACATAATGTATAAACCTATTACAACTGGAGAAGGCCACCCCTGCTGGGTGTGCACTTTTCTGTTCCAGGGGTCAGTGGAGTGAGGTTGGACACCTCTGGTATTTACTTTTTTTTGTTCACCTGAAATGATGCTTTAGTAGTAATAACATACTTGTTACTAAAATATCTAACCTTTACGTATGAGTTAGCTTACTTGTACACTTTGAAATTATATGAAATAGTGTTGATTCTTTGAAGTTAAGTGTTTAAACTTGTTTTAATTGTTAACTATTATTCAAGATGAACTATGTTGATTAATCACAGATCACAATCCTGCAATAAAAAGGGGAAGGGATCTGTCTCTAATTTGTCTGTGTTTCTCTGCTGTATTCTCAAATTAACATTACCTTTTTGTTCAGTCATAAGCACTCCAATTAGTTTTATTTGATTGTCACTATTTTTTCAGGATATCAGCCATGTGAACCCATTTTGCAGCTGATAATGGTATGCAACGCCAATGCAGCCATGGGCCTACAGCAGTGGTTCCCAACTCCAGTCCTTGAGTACCCCAAACAGCACACATTGTAGCCCCGGACAAACATACCTGATTCAACTCATTGAGGGCCTGATGATTAGTTGACTAGTTGAATCAGGTGTGCTTGCCCGGGGCTACAATAAGACTGTACTGTTGGGGTACTGGAGGACCGGAGTTGGGAACCACTGGCCTACAGTATGATGGCATTAGCCTTATTGCCATTTTCAATGCATCCCTTGACATTGAGCATCTGAAACAGAGAATAACTTAACTAACACATTGTTTACATTGTTCAGCTATATGTTCTCAATTTTAAAAATGATACCAGTAGACAATGTATGAAGCTAGTCATTATTTTAGATTTTAGCTGACATTAAATTGTTCAGCGCAAATCCAAACCTTGTAATCTAGGTGATGAAAGGTCTGGAAGCAGGAGATGATGGGATCCTTAGCTTGGTGAGTGGCACTTGGAAGTGCCACTGTGATAATTAAGATGGTTTGCCTAAGACTACCACAACAATTACATTGTCTATGCTACATGTTTTAAATTGTAAATGAAAGACAATAGTTGGGCTATAAGAAATATGTCTTATTCAATGGGGATAGGCAGAGATGATAAAATACTTGTAATTTCCCCCATACAACAATATAGCCTATTATTAAAGTACAGTATGTTTACAATATCAACAATAGTATTTTACACCTTCCAAATTACATTTTATATGTTCACACAGTTTAAGGGGGCACTTTTGTCATGACGACAAAGTGAAGGTGCTTTCTACTTAAATGGCACAACAGAATCATTCAGATTGTCCAAAGCACAACATATGACAACCATCTCGTATAACTGAGGGATGTCTCCTTTCATATCTGGAAAAGGACAAAGTAGAAGTAGAAACTGATGCTGCTGCAGCATTGGTCATCTTCACAGTGGGAATCCAGTCGACATGGGTGTCTTGATAGAGGTCAGCTGGTGAACCCACAGTACATAAACAAATGAGAAGCACAGCTGATGTTAGAATATGACTTCTTCAGGTCACCTATACCATCAGGGCTCTTAAGTGTTTGGTTGTGTTTAATTCATTCAGGTGTTTTAGTGTCATATAAATATTAAATATATTGTTGGGCTGGAACAACCAATAGTCAACGCAGCTGGTTGTCCTATCCCATTGAGGCATTTGCCCCTACATTTTCCCTCCTCTTATGAATAAAGTTCTAAAAAATTATCATTGGGTTATCATATGAATGTATGATAACCGCTGGAGTTTTTTGGGACAATAATATCCTCCAGGCTATTATATGGACGTCATTATGTACAATTAGCTTCTCCCCTTTTCATGGTCATGGCTAGAATGTATACAGCTTTTGTCAAAGTAAATACAATGATAGATGCATGTAATCCTTGGTTATAAAGGTGCATTTTTATGGTAAAAAAATTGCTTCCCCCAAAACTTGAAACTCACGTGACACATGCTTAATCGCTAAACTACAGGCTATCGAGCTAGGTATCTAATTTTTGGCTAATTTAGTATAGTTGCTAACACCTGGTTAGCATAACAGCGAAACTAAACTCGAAAACTTGACTTACCAGTGATTAAATGATCGTAGCAAACCCTGTATTGACAGCTGTCTGGGTTCAGGTCTTGATGGGCAAAAAGGTTTCTTTGCTTTTCTGACAGTTCTTGAGTCTTATCTCATTGGTGTCACCAATGGTGTTTCATGATTGCGGGAATTTGTAAACATATTTTTTTCCCATTGTCTTTCCTGCCTTGTTAGAACAGTCAAATGCTCCACAGAAAACGACTGGGGTGATGAATCAACTAGTTTTTTGCACTGTTATCATGCAGTTTGGGGTAGCCACTCGGCTGTTGTCAGAATAATTAACGCAGTGGTCTTCCAACATGGCCACCAGGAGGCGTTCTACGTCAACTGACAGCCCTCTATAAGGCATGGATTTTTCATAAACATTTGATACTGTTCAAAAGGATGTGATGTAGTGTCTGTCTCTGCCTTCCCATCGTTTGGTTCCCCCTCAGACACGTGTAAGGAGGCGGAGCAGCTGCGTGAGGTGGTGGTGACGGGGCGTGCCCGCCTGAAGCAGGCGGAGCTGGAGGCGGAACAGTGGAAGGAGGAGCTACGCCGGCTGCAGACGCACAGCCAGGAGCAGGGACAGCAGATACAGACACTCAGACAGGAGAGGCAGAACAGCCATGACAAGAACAATAGGTGTGTGCGTGTGTGCGTGCGTGCGTGGCTGACGGTGTGTGTGCATGCGTGGCTGACGGTATGTGTATTAACTGTGTATTACTCTCCAGGCTCCAGCACGAGGTGTCCCTCCTCCAGCAGCAGTTGTGTGAGAGCAGGGAGCTGCTCCACTCTCTGCAGAATGAGCTGCAGGTCTACCACGGAGTGTGTGCCAAGGTCAAGGGCAACCCAGGTCTGCCTTTTCACTTTATCTACAGCCTATTGGTTGTATAGAGAGCACTGTAATTCAGGAGTTTGCCTTTATATCAACTCTCACCAATGGAGAATAAAAAATAAATATTCTAACTTGAGATACGTGTACATAACTGGGACTTTTGCATATAGAATTCAAAATGATCCTCAGAAGTCGTTTAGGTCATTTAGAGGACCTCTACTTGCTGTGGGCCAATGACATTCACTCTGTTATATTGATACTTGCTGTGGACCAATTACATTCACTCTGTTATATTGATACTTGCTGTGGACCAATGACATTCACTCTGTTATATTGATACTTGCTGTGGGCCAATGACATTCACTCTGTTATATTGATACTTGCTGTGGGCCAATGACATTCACTCTGTTATATTGATACTTGCTGTGGGCCAATGACATTCACTCTGTGATATTGACTGACACTATTGTTGTGATTTACAGAGTACCTGTGTGAGAGCCAGTACGGTAGGATCCCTTCCCTGCCCCTGCCCGTGGAGCTGGGGGAGCTGCTAGGGGAGGTGAGGAGCCTCAGAGCCCAGCTCCAGAGCAGTGTCCAGGAGAACAGTGCCCTGAAACAGCTGGAGCTCCACAAACACCTGGAGCAGAAGCTGGGTGGGGGCGTCCACGGAGGGGTGGGGAGCATTGGGGGGATGGAGCCCCCGCGTACCCCGTCTCTCAGTGCCCTTACAGACAGCCCCCAGAGGGACAGCCTCTACAGACGGCAGCTACTGCATGGTAACGGGGGTGTTGTGTGGTGTAATGGTGTGGTTTGAGGTTACAATATGGAAATACATGTTGATATCAGCTTGATAGGCACCAACACTCAATGCCAGCCTAAGATTGATATTGGCCCACTCGTCAACACTATGAATGGGACAGAAGAGTCCAGAAAGTTTGTCTCATGTAAATCCCATTGAACTGACTGATTGATGTGTTTAATGAACGAATAACAACAGACTAATGAGTGAAGTGTTTGATTTGAAGCATTATCATTAATTAAATGTAGTTGAATGCTCAGGGTTGTGTGTGTGTGTGTGGTGACCGAGCATCCCTGTCTGTCTCTGTGTGTGTTCTGCAGATCCAGCGCCGTCTCCCCCGGTCAGAGACATTGGGTTGTTTAACTGTGGATCTCCATACCACGTCCCCTACACAGACCTGGAGGAGACCCCGCTCACTGCCAATGGTGTGACTCTAACTCTAACTGCACTACATCCTGTTCCATCTTTGTGTGATGTGTGACAAATTGAGAAATTAGTGTTATACATACAGTACCAGTCAAAAGTTTGGACACACCTACTCATTCAAGGGTTTTTCTTTATATTTACTGTTTTCTACATTCTAGAATAATAGTGAAGACATCGAAACTATGAAATAACACATATAGAATCATGTAGTAACCAAAAACGTGTTCAACAAATCAAAATATATTTTATATTTGAGATTCTTGAAAGTAGCCACCCTTTGCCTTGATGACAGCTTTGCAAGCTCTTGGCATTCTCTCAACCAGCTTCACCTGGAATGCTTTTCCATATGCTGAGCAATTGTTGGCTGCTTTTCCTTCACTCTGCGGTCCAACTCATTCCAAACCATCTCAATTGGGTTGAGGTCAGGGGATTGTGGAGGCCAGGTCATCTGATGCAGCACTCCATCACTCTCCTTCTTGGTCAAATTGCCCTTACCCAGCCTGGAGGTGTGTTGGGTCATTGTCCTGTTGAAAAACAAATGATTGTCCCACTAAGCCCAAACCAGATGGAATGGGCTATCGTAGAATGCTGTGGTAGCCATGCTGGTTAAGTGTACGTTGAATTCTAAATAAATCACAGACAGTGTCAGTGTCACCAGCAAAGCACCCCCACACCATCACACCTCCTCCATGCTTCACGGTGGGAACTACACATGCGGAGATCATCCGTTCACCTACACTGCGTCTCACAAAGACACAGCGGTTGGAACCACAAATCTTCAATTTGGACTCCAGACCAAAGGACAGATTTCCACCGGTCTAATGTCCATTGCTCGTGTTATTTGGCCCAAGCAGGTCTCTTTTTCTTATTGGTGTCCTTTAGTAGTAGTTTCTTTTCAGCAATTCGACCATGAAGGCCTGATTCACACAGTCTCCTCTGAACAGTTGATGTTGAGATGTGTCTGTTACTTGAACTCTGTGAAGCACTTATTTGGGCTGCAGTTTCTGAGGCTGGTAACTCTAATGAACTTATCATCTGCAGCAGAGGTAACTCTGGGTCTTCCTTTCCTGTGACGGTCCTCATGAGAGCCAGTTTCATAATAGCGCTTGATGGTTTTTGCGACTGCACTTGAAGAAACTTTGTCTTAAAGTAACGATGGACTGTCGTTTCTCTTTGATTATTTGAGCTGTTCTTGCCATAATATGGACTTGGTCTTTTACCAAATAGGGCTATCTTCTGTATACCCCCCCTACCTTGTCACAACACAACTGATTGGCTCAAACGCATTAAGAAGGAAAGACATTCCACAAATTAACTTTTAACAAGGCACACCTGTTAATTGAAATGCATTCCAGGTGACTACCTCATGAATCTGGTTGAGAGAATGCCAATAGTGTGCAAAGTTGTCATCAAGGCAAAGGGTGGCTACTTTGAACAATCTCAAATATAACATATATTTTGATTTGTTTAACACTTTTTTGGTTACTATATGATTCCATATGTGTTATTTCATAGTTTTGATGTCTTCACTATTATTCTACAATGTAAAAATTAAGAAAAACCCTGGAATGAGTAGGTGTGTCCAAACTTTTGAATGGTAATGTATCTGATTCACAAATCTGTAGCAGTTTACACAAGTCTACACAAATAGTCCAGGAAGGATGTTATTATGGAAGTTAATCACTCTTATAAAATAATTATCTCTTCATAAAATGACGACATCCTGTAGATCTGGACCCCCACTCAGAGCTGCAGGGGGACGCCCCGGATGGCTCATTCTCTAACCGGAACGGGCGCCATGCCATCGGGCACGTGGACGATTACAGCACCTTGCAGCAGCAGGTCCTGGAGGGGAGGAGTCTGGTCCAGAGAATGGAAACAGCCCTTCAGGCCTGCCTCAGCCAATCAATGCTGGTGGACAGCCAGGACCAGGTAATGGGGGGTCACAGGGAAGCTAGTACCATTATCTATTTGTGCCAACATCTGAATTAGCGATGACCTAATCCTGAAACTCATAACCAAATCTGGTGTGCGCGCTGGCCACCTTCTCGATGTGTACAGTCTGCCAGTACAGCTACTTTCAGGGAATCTTATGAGTCTAGCTAACTGTGTCTGTCTCTGTCTAGGTCTTCCTGGACTATGGGTGTGTGAGGACTCTGTTGTCTAACACCAAGACCCTGAGACAGATCCTGGAGGAGGCTGTGTCCCTGCTGAAGATGTTCTGGAGGGCTGCCCTGCCCAGCACCGACCGCTCCACCCACAACCTTAAGAAGGTACCCAATACATTATTTACTACCAGTGTATTATTTTGTCGATTTGTTGTAATTGATGGTTTGTGACATCATGTGTCAATCGTGTGGTGGCTTTGAGGCTCTCTGTTGATGATGCAGGTTCTAAGCTAGTCAGACATATGAGCTGGTGTTTGGTTTATTGATGTACTGAATTATTGAACTTGATTGATCAGTCTGATTGATTGCTGTGACCCCTGCAGGAGCAATGTATGCAGGAGGAGATTCTGTCTCTGAGGGGGCGTATCTCAGAGCAGGAGGAGGTTCTCCAGGGAACCATCCAGAGACTGAGGAGCACCAGCCGCACCAATGAGAGCATGGAGCACTTCATCGTCAACCAGCGTGAGTGTTTGTGTGTGTGTGCGTGTGTGTGTGCGTGCGTGCGTGCGTGCGTGTGTGTGTGCGCGTTACGTTGGTGTTACAGCAAAGGGATTTTTTTTCTCGCCTTTTATATTGCAGTATCAAGGACTCGCGATGTCCTGAAAAAAGCAAGGACTAACTTGGAGGTAAGAGATGATCATTTTCCGTGACATATCTTGTATACACATAGAATGTTGTTAAGGTGTTGCGTTCATTGTCCCAGTGTCAGTACTGTACTCTCGCCCTGTCTGTTCCACCTGTTCTTTCAACCTCCGTGTATCTTCCCTCCTTTCTCTCCTTCTTCTCCTCCTCCTCTTTTCCCGAGTACCTCCAGAAGAACGAGCGGAGGATTTCTTCTCTAAGCTCCTCCTCTTCCTCTCCTTATGCTGGTAAAGGGTTTGGCATGCTGTGGCTGTCATGCTGTGTGACATCACTGCTTTACCATCCAATCAAACAACAAAATAATAATCATAAAGGACTATCATAAGTGTATAGATATAATTAATAGAAACCAATGAATATAAATCATGGAAACCTGAAGAGTGTGTGTGTGTGTGTGTGTGTGTGTGTGTGTGTGTGTGTGTGTGTGTGTGTGTGTGTGTGTGTGTGTGTGTGTGTGTGTGTGTGTGTGTGTGTGTGTGTGTGTGTGTGTGTGTGTGTGTGTGTGTGTGTGTGTGTGTGTGTGTGTGTGTGTGTGTGTGTGTGTGTGTGTGTGCGTGCGATTGGCTGAAACCCAGGGCAGACTGAAGCTTTTAAGACTCTTACTGGTATTTAAACTTACAGGTTAGCTACTTACTGAGGGGAGGCTTTTAGATAACACATTTTAGATAACAATAGAGCTCATTCACCCAATGGCATTTTCAGCTTATCTTCATCTGCAAGCACACTAACTATTGTTGTGGTTTCATACTAACAAAGCAAAACAAATTTCAAACATTCATATTCCATTAACCTCAACAAATCTTCTGAATCCTTGCAGATAAACTTCAACTTTGCACACTCTACTCTTCATTGCGGTGTGATGTTTAAAAAAATGTTAATCAACTTTTTGGCTGTGGCATCTTCTCTTCATCTGAGTATGTACCAGGAGTGTAGCAGTGAATAATCTAATCTTTCTTTCTCCCCATTTTCCCCTCTTCTCCCTTTAGCTGAAGACCGAAGTCCCGGCAACGAACGGCCTACTGATTGGAGTTTCTTGAAGCCTGGCGACGCCCCGGCAATGGCAAATCAGCGTCCAGGAACCAGGAAGCGCAGCAGCCAGTGCCTGTTTTAGGCGCTGACTTGTTAAAGAATCAGCCAGCCCAACACCACAACCTCTGAACTCTGACCTCACCGCCAGAACAGCCACGACCCCTCCTCCTCTGACTCCAGCCTTACCTGTCACCCCATCCACCTCTTTGCTTTGTCTCTAGCATCCAACGTCCATCTCTTTCTTTTTTTCTCTTTCTTTCTTATCTCTCCTCCACTTCTCTCCTGTCGGCAATTCGAGCCCAATACTCCTGCCTCCTGCACCTCGAGCCGTACCTGAACTCTTCCTCCTTTAGTGTTCATTCCTCCACACTCCTTTTGACTGTTTTCTTTTCTCCTCCTCCACCCCTGTTCTTCTGTTGGTGTCTTTGAGCTCCAGAGACAGTTGGTCCAGTCTGATGATTGCCTTGTTGTGAGCGTGAAGAAGGTGGTTTGAAACGTGCCTCTGATGGTAACAGTAATGTGCGCCCTTGACTGCTGTAGAAGGAGTAGGATGAAGCTGCCTCTAGACAATGAGCTAAGGTCAGATTTGCCTTTTCCCCAATGGTAAAGGTTATGGGATTTGGGGACGGTAGGCTGATCCTAGATCTGTAGCAAAGGGAAGCTTCTACCCGGAGCATAGTAGATTGTGCTCTTCTGCCTGGCAGCTTTTGGACGGGATAAGTGTCAATGCATGTGAACTCACGGCTTGAGAAAGGAAACGTATAGTATACAAACGCATACACGTATACAGTACGGTACACATAGAAGTAGAATAGGCGTGGAACCTCTAACCCTGGCAATGGGGACGCCCATTCTATTCATTCTATTTCTGTGACAGTACACACGTCACACACATACGTTCACAGACATACGTGAACAATCAATTTCTTTCAAGACAAATCTTCAACTTTCACTGCCACAGAAATGCAAGCTTTCTCCTCGTGGCATTTCATCAATGAGTACTTTCTTTGCAAGTACAATGCAAAAAGTAAAATAACATCCACAATCTAGCTAGATCTTCTGGAATCACAGTGGAGGAATGTATAGGTGTAACACTTCTAGGTAATTGTTTGCTATATTGATCTGTGGAGGATGATGCCTTTGGATGGTCTGTCTGCCATTAGCCAAGGCTTCTGGATAGCAGAACAAAGGCCTCGTTCCATTTCAGTCACTAGCCCCTTCCCCTCGCTCCTACTCAATCGGTATTCACAGATCTGAATAGACTGGATAGGTGAAAGCAATATGTTGATGCTTCGCCTAGTCCTCCGATAAGTAAAGTTGAGCTTCCGCTGTGTTGCTTTTATCTATCCAGTCCTAGCTGATCTAACGCTGACGGGGTAAAGGCTAAAAGAAGGGGCTAGGGGCTGAAATGGACCGAGGCCAAACATGCGTATTCAAGCTCCTCTTTAGGAGTCCTCAGACGAGCATGTGCAATACTTACGTTGTTTATTGAATGATCATGGCGCACCAGCTTTTAGTTTTTTTGCCTGACACTGGAACTAAAGTATTTAACCTCTCTTGATAAGTGAAAAAGACTGTCGGTGCAATATTATACTAATAACTATCTTATACTAACTTATGAATACTACTGACTGAAACAAAGTGAAGTTTTTCTGCAGTGTTGATGCATGAAAGAAGTTTTAAAAGGAAAAATCGAAACATTTGTTCGTGGAACACGGGATCACCAATACTTGCCAAAGTTTGAACTTTGAACTCTTCACGTCCTTGTTTGCCTTACACATGCGAATGACATACTGTAGGAGTGATGTGACTAAAGGAAGTCATCATCAGCCCAGTATATGAGACCATCTATGACATCATGATGGAGATATAATTTCATTGGCTGCTCTTTGAGAGCCATTTGAACCAGAGAGACGGTAACCGTTAGATTATAAATGTGCTTTATAACGAGGACATCTTGTCATAAATGGACCAAAAATGTCTAAAAGTGAATCTTTCATACTAGGCTTCTATTGCTTTGTGAATTCCAAAAACCTAAATTGTGCTCCTGTAAGAGATGTACCACTAAAACAGAGAATACTATTCTGATTGTTAAATTTCCATTGGACTTACGGTTTTTTGTCTCGGTTTAGCCCGTCATTGCGTTCCCATGATGTTGTTGGCTAAATGTTCCGTATCCTTCTAGGTGTTACAAACTTTGGCAGGCTACTGGTGGGACCAGTGTTCTAGATTTCACTATCGGTGATGATGTCACACCCGAAGGTGTTTCTTCCAACGCTGCTTATGATTGTTTTGAGTGTCCTTGCTGTACATTTGGCCATTTTCACGCTGTAAATGACTTGCTTTTTCACTGTATTCTGTTGACTGACCTTTTGGTGTGTGGATAATCATGTCAGACATTTGCTCTGTATGCAAACGTCGAATATCTGGGTAGCTGTGCAATAGCTCTACGCTAAATCTACTTTATTTTGATGTACACATCATTGTATTAACGATATATTTGCTTCCTTGAGTGTTCCTGCTTTGTATGGTTTATTGATTTAGTTTTTTAGATTATGCCAGATTGTAATAAGATAGCCACATATCTGTTATGAAATCACAAAGATATGCCTTTTCTTAGGATATAAGGGAAACCAGTATTATTACTTACAAACCCACCTATTATTAACCTTTGGAGGCTTGCCTTTAAAATTAGTTTGGCCACTGCAATTTGCTCCCAACTTACTTGGGGCTCTATTCGATCTGTAAAGCTGAAGCGTTACAGATTCTGCGACAGAAATGTGAAGGTAGTTTCCGATTGAGCCGACAGATGCAGCGTTTACCGTGAATGCAGCGGGAACATTGCTCTTTTAAAAATGTCAATCGCGCTGTAAAGCTGAACTTCAGCGATGTGGATTGAATAGAGCCCTTGGAGTTACTAGCGCTTGGTGTCTATCCTAGGTATATATCACCGTATATCTGCCAACAAGGTCTTGTTTGCGCTCCACTCAATTGAAAATCCCTAGAGGGGATTCTAATAGAAAACATTCTAATAACAAACGTTCTAATATAAAACCCCATGCTGTTTGGTTCTTTTAGACAAATAAGGATTTGATGAGAAGATTCAGAGAAAGATTAGGGGGAAATAATATTTTATACCAAAGCAGAAAAAAACAACCATAGGATTGTGTCAGAGTAGAACAGAACATTGCCAGAGAGTGTGAACAATGCCTTTTTTACTACGCATTGTGTAGAAAGGAATCAAACAGCAGTATTTAGCCGTGTCTAATAGTTGGTCCTGAAACTTGTATTTAATGCTATGTGATTGAAATGGAAGAGCGGCTTGGTTGGTCAGGTTGTGTGTGTGATAAAGTGTGTGCTGATTAAGCTAATTAGGATGCCGACACAGAGCTCATCCATGGGCTCTGTCTCTGAAGATGGTCACTGTGTGTGTGTTGTGTTGCCACAGTGTTATCACAATGAGGGATTTTGGGTTCAAAAAATAAATACAAAATATTTAAAAAATACCTTTGTCACATCATTTGATGTAATATGTGTGTCGGTAGCCAAACATTTGTGTTTGAACACCGAGCAAGAGGAATACACACAAATCTCCACATTTACTGATTAGCTTCATGCTTTTTCTATTCTATATTTTCTACCAGGGTTGGGGTCAATTCAAATTGAAGACACAATTCAGGAAGTGATTTGAAGTAAATAAATAACTTGTCATTTTTATTTTATGAGAAATCATAAAAAATAGATAAAACATTTTCAATTATTGAATTGGAATTTCTGTTTACTTCCTGAATTGGTTGACTTCAATTCGAATTGACCCCAGCCATGTTTTCTACAGCCTAGGCCAAATGTAATCTAGCCAGTCACTCACTCACATTAGGCAAAGATACTATTTAGGCACAACTGATACTTCAGGGTCAACACGTCTTCCCTTTTTATTTGCAAACAAGTGAAACAACCTTCTACAGTACTTGGCTTACACAGTGACGCTGCAAAGTATTTTCAAAAACAAACATGTTAGCTAACAGTTTTAAAATTCAAGTTTTGTTTTTTTGCCTAATAAAGCGCCAGAATATCCTATAATATCTTATATTCTCAAACAGATCGCGATATTGCTTTCAGTCAGAAAAGGGCCTTTTTTTCTCAGTTTTTTCAAATAAAATATATCATTATATATTAATATCTTCTCTTTGGAGTATATCACCTACAGATATCAGCCCTCATTGATTATTACTGTGAAGTATCACAAGCAATAGGTACAATAATCTCTCAAAATTATAAATATTAAATAGTTGATGGTAAAAACAGAGTGGTTCTACTCACAGAATTCTCAAATGTAACAATATTGACGAAAGTAAATTACACTTTTTCACATTCTTATGAAATCAATATTGCCAATTTGTCACAAATGTTGTATGTTGATAGAATGACACATTCCACAGTAAACTGTTCGTATTAGACATTCAAATCATGCACGACATTCAAGACAAACCATTCTTTTGTTTTTTTAAAGCTATAAATACGGCACATGTAACAGATACATTGATTCCTATTGGATAAATAGAAAATAGTGAAAAACACACAGAGAACAGCTATTTTTGTATCTATAGAAAGCAGATTGGACACCAATATAAAGCCAATATAAAGTTAAGAGATCTGTCCGTGTATCTGATCTGTTATCCGTGTATCTGCATAGTTAAATGTTTATGTCAACAGTCCTGCTCAACGCATTTGTTGGAGACACACGTGTAACTAAAGTGCTTGCAGCATCGTTTCATGAAGGCAATAGCAGAACTAAGCAGAGATCTAGAGACACAGCCCAACATTTCACAACTCCTTTAGTTTAAAGGGGAGGCTTCAAATACTCATAGTTGGTTATACTTCAGTTGAGTTCAATTTACACAGCCTATCCAATTGCATATCCTGATTCTATTAGTGGTCATCGTCCCTTTGGAATCAAACAGGGAAGACCCTGCATGAACCTCCATTTAGTCTAGTCACTGTCCAATTACAGTAATAACAAGAAAGATGATGCATGAACCTCCATTTAGTCTAGTCACTGTCCAATTACAGTAATAACAAGAAAGATGATGCATGAACCTCCATTTAGTCTAGTCACTGTCCAATTACAGTAATAACAAGAAAGATGATGCATGAACCTCCATTTAGTCTAGTCACTGTCCAATTACAGTAAAAATATGGAGAAAGAATGGGAGCGTACGACACTTGAATTCAAACAAAGTCAATCCAAGCCAGCAACATTCAACTGCCCTCTTTCCGTGTACATAACCTTTTAAAAGCTAATTTATTAAAACGTAATGTTGATTATATGTGTTTGAAAGTCCCATCAGCAGACTTGTCTTCAAACCCTCGTATTTTTAATGGAACCAAATGTTCTTTCTACGCACCCACATGCAAAGAATCTAAGGCTGAGTTTACACAGGCTGCCCAATTCTGATCTTTTTTCCACTAATTGGTCTTTTGACCAATCAGATCAGCTCTGAAAAAGATCTGATGTGAAAAGATTTTATGTGATTGATCAAAAGACCAATTAGTGGAAAAAAGATCAGAATTGGGCTGGCTGTATAAACGCAGCCTAAGTGCTGCACACACAAACACACACAGTGGTTTCTTTCTCAGTCCCTTTTCTTATTGCTATTCAACTGTGGGTGCATTATGGGAAAATGCCACAGTACACTTACAGTATTTTTCCTTGTGAGAGAGTTACAGGCTGAGGCTCAAATCACACCCTATTCCACATAGAGTGCACTACCTTGAGCCCTCTGTGGAGCGCTAAAGTGTAGTGTGTAGTGCAATCTAAAGGGAAAAGGGTGTCTTATGAGATTTGCCCCCAGTCTCAGCCACAGGCCCTCAGCTCTTCTGTAAACTGTTAGTTTAGTCCAATCTCAACTACACGTCATGGTTCAACCCAGTGCTGCCCTCTATAGTACTGTGCACCTACACACACAGGTTAGATGGGCTTGTATAGCAAAGATGTGACGTACTTCTTCTTATATCTGTGAGTTGCACTGAGCACCATCACTCCATCCTGAGGGAGAGGACAGAGAGAGAGAGTGAGAGAGAGAGAGAGTGAGCGAGATAGTAAGATAACATATGCCATTTAGCAGAAGCTTTTTATCCAAAGCGACTTACAGTGATGCGTGCATACATTTTAAATATGGGTGGTCCCGGGAATCGAACCCAATACCCTGCCGTTATAAGCGCCATGTTCTACCAACTGAGCTACAAAGAGTAGACAGACAGACAGACAGACAGACAGACACTAATGCTATGTTATGCTATGGAAGGGACTATTACTCAATCCATAAGTATTGCAGTAAGAAGTGGGATGGAGGATGTTGGTGCCCTCCTACAGTACCTTTATTGAGAGAGCATAAAGATGGTTGAGCATCACATGGTTGGGTTCAGGCAGCAAGGCTGGGTCGCACTGTTGGAGAGGAAAAGAGAGAAGACGAATGAGTAATCAAGACGGTTCCAAATGGGAATTTACAACACACATATGGCAGAGCGAAAGAGAAGAACAGAGAGAGAGAGAGAAGATAAGGGAGAAAGAAGATAAGGGAGAGAGAAGATAAGAGAAGATGAGAGAGAGAGAGAGAGAAAGAGAGAGAGAAGATAAGGGAGAGAGAAGATAAGAGAAGATGAGAGAGAGAGAGAAAGAGAGAGAGAAGATAAGGGAGAGAGAAAAGCTGCACTTCCTAACTTCCTGCCAAATGTATGACCATATTAGAGACACATATTTCCCTCAGATTACACAGATTCACAAAGAATTCAAAAACAAACTCCATTTTGATAAACTCCCATATCTACTGGGTGAAATACCACAGTGTGCCATCACAGTAGCAAGATTTGTGACCTGTTGCCACAAGAAAAGGGCAACCAGTGAAGAACAAACACCATTGTAAATACAACCCATATTTATGTTTATTTATCTTCCCTTTTGTACCTTAACTATTTGCACATAATATGACATTTGAAATGTCTTTATTATTTTGGAACTTCTGAGTGTAATGTTTCCTGTTAATTTTTATTGTTTATTTCATTTTTGTTTACTATCTACTTCACTTGCTTTGGCAATGTTAACATACGTTTCCCATGCCAATAAAGCCCTTAAATTGAAATGTGAAATTGGAGAGAAAGAGAGAGACAGAGAGGGCGAGAAAGAAGAAGAGAGAGCGAGAGAACGAGAGAGAGAGAGTCCCCTCACCCAGCTGGTCCTGGGGCGGAGTTCTACTAACACACTGAACCCTCAGGACCAGAACAACCAATGAATCAGAATAAACCAAATTACAACACAGTCAAAAGAAAAATACATTACTTTTTGGGAAGTACAATCAACAGTACACCGTGGCTAACTATTTGACCATGGTTACTGATCAAAACCTTAGAAAAACCTTGACAAAGTATAGGCTCAGTAAGCACAGCCTTGCACTTGAGAAGGGTAGACACAGGAAAACCTGGCTCCCTGCAACCACTGCACCACAGCAGAACACGAGACAGAGCTGCATTTCCTGACAAAATGTAAAAAATATAAAACAATTAGAGAGTGTCATTTCCCCAAATTTGAAACAGTTTTTCAAGGTTTCAAAGGCCTCTCTGATGAGAATAGGCTACCCGTCCTGTTGGGGGAGGACTCAGGCTACCCGTCTTGTTGGGGGAGGACGCAGAGAGTTGTGGGTTGGCAGCGCACTACATTGCTGCCTGCCATAAGATGAGGAACAGTGTCTGACAGACCAACCAACCTGCACATGTCCTCTATTCCATTGTTATTGTTCAATGTATGTTTTTTTACCCTTGATTGTTGTTACTGTTGTCCCGTTGACAATATTTATTACTTTTATTTTAATTATGTTAATATTGTAAATCTCCAAAGTAAGCTTTGGCAATATGTACATTGTTACATCATGCCAATAAAGCAAATTGATTTCAAAAATTGAGAGAGAGAGATAGGATAACAGAAGATGAGGGAGAGAGAGACTGAAACAGAAAGAAACTCACAGAGATGTTAGTGTCCTTGTTGAGGATGACCTGGAGGAGGTGTGGGGGGAGGATGGGAGGGGCTTTGGAGCGTTCCTCAGGCCTGAATATGTACTGCTCCTGTCCATAGGGACCTGGAGGGGAGCTGGACAGATCTAAGGACACACAATGACACACACACAGCATGTCATTCATATACTCTCAAATGGTGACTGATTTCTTGGGTTTTCATCAACTTACATAACTTATCCTAAACACCTGATCAGGATTAAATATTACATCCTTCCTTGAAGTAATCACTGATCTGAAAAGGCTTGAACGGTGATAGGATGGAAAACCTGCCTTCTCTTACCCAATCATGTACAGATCAGTGATTACCGTGAGGAAGGAAACTTGGCCCAAACTTGCATGACCTTAAATTGGCACCTCTTGGTCAGTACAAGGCTATGCTTAACCCAAAGGGACAACAGAGGATGACAACCCTGCCTTCTCTTATCCAATCACATACAGATAAGGCTATGCCAGTTTACCCCAAAGGGACAACAGAGGATTAGAGCCTCTACTGACCTGAGGTGTCAGTAGACTCCAGAGAGTCCACCTGCAGAGCATCAAACACCTCAAAGTCTGACTGCTTCACCTCAATCAGGTTGTTGATGGTGCCCAACTGGCTGGTCACCACTGGCTGCAGGAGGGAGTGTTATAGCAGGGTTAATATGGAGTTATAAAGGGTTAATAACAAATAAACTGTGTGGATGGATCCCAAAACACATGGCTGCAAATAGCTGCAATGTTGTATTTGGAATATATTATTCAACCTTTATATGTTCAGGTTTTGAAAATAAGTCACTGACTTTATTGTGTTATCCCTGTCACGTTTTTAAAATGGATATACTGTGTGTATATGTATTTTTTTAACTGGCAATTTTTTTAAATAAATCTAGTAGTCTAGTTTAGGCCAGAGCCCTATGTAGGGTTTACCTCTGAGGGGTCATGGACCCACTGTCCGTCCACAAAGAACTTGTACTGGTGCTCTCCCTCTGGTAAATCCAGGATAGCTACAAAATCATTGTGGCTTGGGGAAGAAATACTGTGTTAATACACTGTTAGTGCACTATTAACTGTGTCAAAATGTTGTCACTAATAAAATAGTATAACAGCAATACAGTGTGCAGGACAGGGCCAGTGTCTCTCCTCTCCTCCTCCTCTAATTTCCCCTCCCCTACCTCTTATTGAGGTGGATCTTGTTGCCCCAGTTGTTAAAGGAGCCAGCGATGTAGACCTCCTTCCCTCCTCCGGCCCAGCGGATGACCGTGGGCCTGGATTGAGGCCCTGTCTTCACCAGGTCATCCAGGTCAGGCTCCTCCTTGTCCGACACCTTTGGGGAGAAAATAAACTCAGTTTAAATCACAATGTGGGAATGACAGGGGCTCTATCTCAATTACTCTTCTTGTGATTCCTCACATATTATCTCCTTGCCTCCTTGTTAGCTGTATTGGAGGAAAAGGTCCAAGGTCCCTCACATTGGACCTTCTTCTCCAGTGGGTTTTGAGGAGGCGAGGAGAGAGGAATCGATAAAGATGAATTGAGAAAGAGCCAGGGTTTATCTCACTTGGCTAATATGGCTTCTACTTCTCTTCTCCTTAATCTGCACTGGAAATGTACCCCCCCCCCCCATCTGTTGTTGATGCAACTGTTTAGTATGATGGTGTTTATGCCCCTGCCCCAAATATCCTATGTTCCAGAGCAGAGGTACCTTGGAGGACCCCAGTCCGTGTGTGTTGAAGATGTTAGGGTCATCGGTGCTGTCCACCATCTTGCTGGGCTCGTGGTCTTTGTCTCTGCTGTCAGAGCGATGGGCCTTGGCGCCATGGCGGTCGCCGGACATCCGGTCACCTGTGTTACCCATGATCCTTCACTAAGTTTCCAGCCAGGACAAGCTGAAAGAAAACATACACCGTCGTCGTCGTCATCATCATCGTCGTCTTACAAACAACAAGACATAGCTTGCCACCCAAACCAACCTCTGAACATGACTTGCATATTTCATATTAGTTAGATAAGGTCAACAACAAAAGTTAACAGAAATACAAAAGAAAGCATAGGATGCTTGATGTAGAGAGACCAAGGGGGACTGGATAAATGTTTTGCCTTGTCATTTGCATAACTAGCTAACGTTAGCTAGCTAGCTATACAGAATTTCCAGCAAATCTACGATCAATGTGTACAGTTGGTGACATTGGCAACATAGCTGAATATTGACTGTACTTAGTTATCTAAAGGTAGTCATGTTGAGGTAGCTATCTGTACAGCTGACTTGTTACCAGAAATGGAAGTACTCTGCTCGGCCCACCACCAGCTGGCTAGCCCACTTATGACAATCAACAAGTCGGTGATGGATGTGCTTCTCCACGAGCACGAATAAACAAACTTGAACGACCAACCAATCTGGCAATAACTATAGCATAGATCAGAATCAGAATACAGAATTGAACAAGGCAAAGGCTACAGCTAGATAGCTAGTTCGCTTAGCAGTTAGCTAGCATAAATCGCTCCCCTGATCGCAGCAGGGAATATTTTTAGCTGCCTCAACACCTATCGTTGGCTATACTTAGGGTGTGATTGTGAAATGCCAACAAGTGACATTAATGATAACATCGTGACATTACATTTTAATCAATCGGTTCTGTATGGGCCGGTTACTCACCAAATGACACGATTCGAAGTTTGTTTAACACTGAGTCTTCCTCTTCAACTTTGACAACCTCAACATTCTTCTTCACAATGTTTATCCACCAACTACGGATCCCCACCAGGACAAACTATGCAGTCATTGGGACAAATAAAGAAACCTGTTTCTATGAACTGAAATGGTGACACGCCTAACCCAAAATCAGATAGAATTGGAATTAGGATATATCGTTAACCAGCAACACACATATCAAGTGCTTGACGGCAAACCAGCTCTGTGTACTGTGTCATATTTTACCAACAGAAAAGTTTCATTTTCATTTGTATCCTTTATATAAGAAAATAGACTCTGCTAGACATCACCCATAGTCAGTAAAATGGTTGTCTTTGAGACTTTTTACGCAAATTACTGAGAAAACGCTAGTTACTGAGTGGATATGATGGTGTCACACTTCCTGCAATTGGTCTATCTCCAGTATGATCATCCTTTGTGTGCTTCAGGAGTGTCTTGAAAAATGAACGAGACATGAAGTCATTCATTATTTCATATAACTAAATATTCCCAATTAGGAGCTTAAAGTGACTTCATCAACAGTATTGTAATGTATTTTAGAGAATACTGTACAGTAGACCAGCAGCAGCTTAGCACTGATGGAAAACTTGTGTGGTTATATCATATAATAATATATGCCATTTAGCAGAAGCATTTATCCAAAGCAATTTACAGTCATGCATGCATTTTACGTATGGCTGGCCCTGGGAATCAAACCCACTACCCTGGCTTTACAAGCGTCATGCTCTACCAACTGAGCTAAAAAGGACCAGTATTTCTTCTAACAATACCCATTTCACATACATTTGAGGTTTCATACCACCAGACACAGAAAATCACAAGGCTGATAAAAAGCAGTACACAAAAACAACAACCAAAGCTTACTAACCAACAGTCCAGTCAGAGCCTTGATGAGATTGTGAATGCCTGACTTTACTCTTTGACTTTTTGCTCACTGCTCCCCTTAACGACCTCATAGATGGTTGGCGATGATGATGATGACGCTGATGAAGATGTCCGGATGATCTCCGGCTGTCATCATATGTCGCGACCAGTCTCGCCTCAGGGCCTCATCTGATTGAGGACAGGCCAGGGGGATCCATCCTCATTGGCAGACTGGAAGGATGGTGCAGTCAAGGGGGGAAAGTAGCACATCGCAGTTCTGCAGCTCATGTAGGATTCTGATATAAAGCATATTATAAACTGTGTGGTTCAAGCCCTGAATGCTGATTGGCTGAAAGCCATGGTATATCAGACCGTATACCACGAGGTGCCTTATTGCTATTATAAACTGGTTACAAACGTAATTAGAAAATTAAAAAGTATTGTTTTGTCATAGAAAGCTTATTGGCCATATACCACACCCCCCTCAGGCCTTATTGCTTAATTATATCCTCAGAGGCTCAGGGTTTCATTCTAGCCCAACCATGACCTGATTCAGCTAATCAAGTACTTGATGATTAGATGATTAGTAGAATCTTTTGGTGCTGGGTTGGAACAAAGGTTGCTGCGTACTCTGTAAGTCTCGAGGACCAGGGTTGAAGACCACTGGTCCCTTCCCTGACCTATACAATCATCTCTTTGAGATCCTCTGTGACGGAGTGGAACTTCTCAGTAAATGTGTCCGCCATGGCGCTCCCTGGCGCTGGAGACCCTCTCCTTCCAGCCTGTGGCCTCCTCATCATCACTGGTCCCAGGGGGCTCCAGCTCCCCTGGAGCTATAGGACCGACTGGGGTCCTATAGGCCTGCTTCTGGGGGAGTGGGAATGGGACTGAGGGGCAGAGGAAATGCAAGACTTGCTGCTTGGTCCATAGACATCTTTCCTAGTGTCATCCTCCAAATCCTCAGGTACCCTTTTCAATTATTTAACCCAGGGTTTCTCCTATACAAGTAGCTGGAGACTTTAAAAACGTATTATATTCTTGAAATAACATGAAAACATCCACTTACCATATGTAGTAGTAGTAGTAGCCCTACTGAGCTCTATAGCCTAGAAATAAAAGTTCTGGGAACACTGTTTTCTGTTTTGCTTTATTTCAAACATGTTAATCGCGTTCGATCGATTACGTCAACAGAAGTTTGTTTCGATCGGTTGGTACACTGTAAATTGATTGGACAGTTGTTCGGATGTCCGCGAAGGGATGACGATCTAGAAATGATTTACACATTTCAATTTCATCATTTGCGGACACATCTTTCACAAACTTGCACTGCGTTGTAAGACCTCTAGATGGCGACATGCACACACCATTGAGATCGAGGATTAGGCTTTGCAGTGGGTGGCACTCCCAACTATTTCCATTGTCAACATTTATTCGTGGACAACTGTCTGTAAACATTTGTTTTGACCCATAGCACACGCATTGCTTTTCTTTCAGTCTAAGCTTTGTGAGCTCAGTGAGAACATTCGTACATCTCTCACAACGTCAATCGATTCAGGTAGTGTAAGTCGCTCTGGATAAGAGCGTCTGCTAAATGACTAAAATGTAAATGTATAGCAGTATTACATACTCAAACATAATTAAGACATTGAGGCAAAATAATAACCATTGGCCTAAATGTTAAGTGCGTGCATGGCATGCATATGAAGTGTGTGTGTGTGTATTGAATTGCAGGTGTGTGTGTGTGTGTGTGTGTGAGAAGGGCAGGATCCTACAAATTATTCTGAATTCCAGTATTAACAGATTTAATTTCCGTTTTTAAGACTTCCCCTCAGCTCCAGTCATGATTCACAGGCAATATTTGCATGCAAGTTTGTAACTATAAATATTTTGCTTAGGATACAGCTTAACAGTCATGCTCTACCCCTGTAGCTCAGTTGGTAGCGCATGGCGCTTGCAACGCCAGGGTTCATTTCCCACGGGGGGCCAGTATGAAGATGTATGCACTCACTAACTGTAAGTCGCTCTGGATAAGAGCATCTGCTAAATGACTAAAATGTAAACAACAATGAAAAACATATGGGAGGGAAAAACATATGAAAAACATATGGGAGGGAAAAACATAGCATTGAGGCTGTTGTAAATGACACTAAAAGTGTAAAAACATAAATAAAAACCAACCAAATTAAATATGAAATTATGATATTTAACTGAGGGTAA
>NW_028157655.1:0-118644 GCF_964263955.1 Coregonus lavaretus
TTTTGCAGAGGGGTCAAATACTTATTTCCCTCATTAAAATGCAAATCGATTCATAACATTTTTGACATGCGTTTTTCTGGATTTTTGTTGTTGTTATTCTGTCTCTCACTGTCCAAATAAACCTACCATTAAAATGATAGACTGATCATGTCTTTGTCAGTGGGCAAACTTACAAAATCAGCAGGGGATCAAATACTTTTTTCCCTCACTGTATGCTAATATGCCCCTTAACTTTCATGTCAGCCAGAACTAATCTTTCAAATAAAGATACACTTACTGTAGCAGTTTTACACAGATCCATACACTGTGTGTGCCTGCAGTTGACAAACTATACATCCTCCCCAGTTAGCTTACACACAGGTATTGGGAGGACGCTAGATAGCTAATTAGCACAGGGCCTATGGCTTACATCTGTCTTCCGTAAACAAGTGCTGTAACATGGAGATAGGACCATGTGGGAACACTAACCCTAGGAAGGTGTGTAGTAATTTAACCTTTTTGTGTTTTGAAAATTATATTTAGCTGATATGAAAGTTTCCAAAAACGTACCGCAAGCGATGCGTGTTAATGTTGAGGCTCTTAACAAAACTCCCCCAGTCAGAAGATACTATCGTTGTTTCCAAACTGAATACGTAGAGGAGAAGTCAGATTTAACCACTATCATGAACTAAGGAAGTGGGCGGAGCGGTCAAGAGGTGGAAACTGGAGACAGTCGTGGGGGAACCCAGGAGGGAGGGGTTAAGCTAAAATGTATGTAAATTACTATATAAACTCAGAGCTGGGAGGTGGAAAATCAGATGTTTGCAAACCACCTCTTCTCTATTGCTTATGGAATAATAGTATAAAGTATATCTTATTTCAAGAAAAACTCTGAAATACTTTGGTTCTTTGATCAGTATAAGGATGAATTTGCCACAACAATGTTTATCAGTTTTCTACATGTGTACTAATATTCAGACACATTCAGTAGTTTCTATCTTTATCTATAGTTGTTACTATGGCGTGAACGGGAAATACAATTGGCAGTGGTGTAAAGTAACTAAGTAGTCCTGTGTGGCTCAGTTAGTAGAGCATGGCGCTTGCAACGCCAGGGTTGTGTGTTCGATTCCCACTGGGGACCAGTATAAAAAATGTGTGCACTCACTACTGTAAGTCGCTCTGGATAAGAGCTTCTGCTAAATGACTGAAATGTAAAAGTAAAAAGGCTTTGAAGTACTACTGAAGTCGTTTTTGGGGTATTTGTACTTTACTATTTATATTTCTGGCAACTTTTACTCCACTACATTCCTAAAGAAAAGTTGTACTTTTTACTCCCATACATTTTCCCTGACACCCAAAAGTACTTGTTACATTTATAATGCTGAGGCAGGACAGCAATATGGTCCAATTCACTCACCTATCAATATCACGCATTGTCACCCCTACTGCCCCTGATCTGGCGGACTCACTAAACACAAATACTGCGTTTGTAAATGACGTTTGAGTGTTGGAGTGTGTCCCTGGCCGTCCGTGAATATTATTATTTTTGAGTGAAAAAATACAGTGAAGATAAGGTTATTAAGGAAAATAGCTCATAGTGCTGCCTAAAACAAACTGTAACCTTGTCCTAATTAGTTTTTGAGTCATTTATTAATTTCTGCAGTTGCTTTGTGTAATTTTTGTGCACTTGTCTAATGTGAATGAATGTTGTTTTGTCATTGTTTAGCTACCTGATCTGTTGAAATTAGGTAATTGAACAAGAAGAAATATAATATCTTTTTTGAGGATAAAGAAAGTTCCAGAACCGTCAAGACTGTTGTCTGTTTCTCTTTATTACTATAGGCCGACTAGGATTAAGTCTGAGGCCTGTAACATCAACAGTGAGGACAAACCCAGCCTGGCCCTCTCCTTTCACACTGAGTCCAAACCTACAGTCTCTGGGTCCTGATTGACAGTCGAGCCCAGTTTGCACCGCAGGTACCAGAGATGGCATCAGTGAAGCTGGAAGACTGCAGTCAAACACTGGAGCTGAATGTCAACATTAAAGATGAAGAAGAGGAGGAGAAGATTGGGAAATCTGTTTCTCATGGTAAGAGAAGGTTCATTCCAACTTCCCACTGTGCATGAAAAGTTGCAGTACAACTGTTTCATGATTAACTGTTTCAATGAGAAGGTAGATGTTATTTCATGCTACTGAGACTTGCATGGATGACATCAGTATAGTCTGTTTTGGAATGGGTGGCCAGTAATAAACTGGCCCTGAACATCTAAAACTAAGAGCACTGTATTTGGTACAAATAATTTCCTAAGTTCTAGACCTCAGCTGAATCTGGTAATGAATGGTGTGGTTGTTGAACAAGTTTAGGAGACTAAATTACTTGGCATTACCTTAGATTGTAAACTGTCATGGTCAAAACATATAGATTCAATGGTTGTAAAGATGGGAAGAGTTCTGTCCGTAATAGATGCTCTGCTTTTTTGACACCACACTCTAAAAAGCAAGTTCTGCAGGTTCTATATTTGTCTAATCTTGATTATTGTCCAGTCGTGTGGTTGAGTGCTGTAAGGAAAGATCTAGTTAAGTTAATAAGTATGTAGGTTATTGTCACGATAATTGTTATCTCAATGGTTGAAGTCAAACACTTCTTAAATCTTTGAATAATTCCCGAGGTGTAAATCTCTAGTTTAAATAAATTAAACAATGACCCAATTCTGCAATGGTCAGCCTTTTATTCATTGAGAGCGCTCTGCCCTCTCAAGTTCAAAGTCCATCTTTTATACACACACATCAGAGTAAAAGCCCCACCCCGCTTTAGGCGGGCTGTATTTTTCCTCTGTACACATATAAATCATTATCATATCCTGCAACATGTTTCATAATCTCTTCCAAGACTAACGGTTTCCTCCCCTCCCTAAATTGGGAGGCCTATTTCCTTATCTTGGTTTCACAGTTGTCACAAGTTGTCAAGCCTAACAGTTCTCCTTCTCCTTTGTTGTCTGGCCTAACTCCTACTCACATTGCTAAATAGTAACACAATGTCATAATCTTTACTTGTCCTACGCACACACATTATTAGATTATAGTCTCATGATTCTAACACATTCCACAAAGTGGAGTGTAATAATGAGTCATTACCAAATTCTTCTATCAGTTATAGGTTAAGAACTTTTGTGAAAGAGCACAGTTTGAAAGATATGACATACAGACGCAAACCGGATGGACATCATGAAAATGATCAGAGAGGTTGAGGAGTAAAAACAAACAAAATAGAACTATTGTAAAATTGACTGTGTCCATAAAATGTATATAGTATGTATAAGCTGGAAGTAGAGGCCTAAGCTTTGTTGTTCACTAGTTTACTCCAATTAGGGGAGGGGTGGTGGGGTTGGAAAGTAATAAAGGACATTTTTATTTTTTTAAGGATATGTGTATACAGTGAGGGAAAAAGGATTTGATCCCCTGCTGATTTTGTACGTTTGCCCATTGACAAAGACATGATCAGTCTATAATTTTAATGGTAGGTTTATTTGAACAGTGAGAGACAGAATAACAACAACAAAAATCCAGAAAAACGCATGTCAAAAATATTATCAATTGATTTGCATTTTAATGAGGGAAATAAGTATTTGACCCCTCTGCAAAACATGACTTAGTACTTGGTGGCAAAACTCTTGTTGGCAATCACAGAGGTCAGACGTTTCTTGTAGTTGGCCACCAGGTTTGCACACATCTCAGGAGGGATTTTGTCCCACTCCTCTTAGCAGATCTTCTCCAAGTCATTAAGGTTTTGAGGCTGACGTTTGGCAACTCGAACCTTCAGCTCCCTCCACAGATTTTCTATGGGATTAAGGTCTGGAGACTGGCTAGGCCACTCCAGGACCTTAATGTGCTTCTTCTTGAGCCACTCCTTTGTTGCCTTGGCCGTGTGTTTTGGGTTATTGTCATGCTGGAATACCCATCCACGACCCATTTTCAATGCCCTGGCTGAGGGAAGGAGGTTCTCACCCAAGATTTGACGGTACATGGCCCCGTCCATCGTCCCTTTGATGCGATGAAGTTGTCCTGTCCCCTTAGCAGAAAACACCCCCAACGCATAATGTTTCCACCTCCGTGTTTGACGGTGGGGATGGTGTTATTGAGGTCACAGGCAGCATTCCTCCTCCTCCAAACACGGCGAGTTGAGTTGATGCCAAAGAGCTCGATTTTGGTCTCATCTGACCACAACACTTTCACCCAGTTCTCCTCTGAATCATTCAGATGTTCATTGGCAAACTTCAGACGGGCCTGTATATGTGCTTTCTTGAGCAGGGGGACCTTGCGGGCGTTGCAGGATTTCAGTCCTTCACGACGTATTGTGTTACCAATTGTTTTCTTGGTGACTATGGTCCCCGCTGCCTTGAGATCATTGACAAGATCCTCCTGCGTAGTTCTGGGCTGATTCCTCACCGTTCTCATGATCATTGCAACTCCACGAGGTGAAATCTTGCATTGAGCCCCAGGCCGAGGGAGATTGACAGTTATTTTGTGTTTCTTCCATTTGCGAATAATCGCACCAACTGTTGACACCTTCTCACCAAGCTGTTTGGCGATGGTCTTGTAGCCCATTCCAGCCTTGTTTAGGTCTACAATCTTGTCCCTGACATCCTTGGAGAGCTCTTTGGTCTTGGCCATGGTGGAGAGTTTGGAATCTGATTGATTGATTGCTTCTGTGGACAGGTGTCTTTTATACAGGTAACAAGATGAGATTAGGAGCACTCCCTTTAAGAGTGTGCTCCTAATCTCAGCTCGTTACCTGTATAAAAGACACCTGGGAGCCAGAAATCTTTCTGATTGAGAGGGGGTCAAATAATTATTTTCCTCATTAAAATGCAAATCAATTTATAACATTTTTGACATGCGTTTTTCTGGATTTTTGTTGTTGTTATTCTGTCTCTCACTGTTCAAATAAACCTACCATTAAAATTATAGACTGATCATTTCTTTGTCAGTGGGCAAACGTACAAAATCAGCAGGGGATCAAATCCTTTTTTCCCTCACTGTATGAGTCCCGGACTGGAACCCCTACATAGATACTAAACAGATGTTGAACTGAAAAACAACTATTTCCATTGATCGTTAATTCCCTGCGTTGTATATTTATCTTGGAATACTCTTACACACTGTATATAGGCTACTGTATCAATCATTCATTTGTTCATGTCATCACACAGCATGCAAGTCATTGAAATGCAATCAAACATTTTTGGTTTTAAAATAAGAAAGCAATCCTTGAATAATTAGCGTAAACAATAAATAAACTGTTCCATTTCGGAAATTGCATTCAGGGATCAATGCAACTGTTTTTAGTCTTTGCTGTAATAAAGGCTTAACAATAAAACGTTTCAACAGACTCTCTGGTACGCTTATCATTTATTTAGTATTTAGTGCGCTTCAACCTGTCAGACAAGCTCAGTGCATATGGTGGATTTGATTACCTGGATGTGCGTATATTCTTCAGCTTTTGTATTTGATTTGATTAAAACACACCATTCACCCTCTGAATGGCACACATACACAATCCATGTCTCAATTGTCTCAAGGCTTAAAAGTCTTTCATTAATCTGTCTCCTCCCCTTCATCGACACTGAAGTGGATTTAACAAGTGGCATTAATAAGGGATCATAGCTCTCACCTGGTCAGTCTATGTCATGGAAAGAGTTCATAATGTTTTGTACACTCAGTGCATATCACACCAATTGACTTTTTTTTATTCTGTTCACACAGGTGACATTGAGACATTCATTACATCCAGAGAGCAACAGCAGGAAGATCGCAGAGCTAAGAGGTCTCACCACTGCCCACATTGTGAGGAGATTTTCCCAATTCTATCAAAGCTAAAAATACACCTAAAAATACACACAGGAGAGAATCTGTATTCCTGCACTGACTGTGGGAAGAGCTTCACACGATCACAGGATCTGACAGTTCATCAGAGAGTGCACACAGGAGAGAAGCCTTACTCCTGCTCTGATTGTGGGAAGAGTTTCTCTCGACTGGACAGCTTAAAAATTCATGAACGTATACATACAGGAGAGAAGCCTTACTCCTGCCCTGACTGTGTAAAATGCTTCACAAGATCAGCTGAGTTAAAAATTCATCAGAGAACACACACAGGAGAGAAGCCCTACTCCTGCTCTGACTGTGGGAAGGGTTTCTCTCGACTGGGCAACTTAAAAACACATGAACGTATACACACAGGAGAGAAGCCTTACTCCTGCACTGACTGTGGGGCAAGTTTCTCTCGACTGGATACCTTTAAAAACCATGAACGTATACATACAGGAGAAAAGCCTTACTCCTGCTCTGACTGTGTAAAATGCTTCACAACATCATCTGACCTAAATGTTCATCAGAGAACACACACAGGCGAGAAGCCTTACTCCTGCTCTGACTGTGGAAAGATGTTCTCTCGACTGGGCCACTTTAAAAAACATGAACGTATACACACAGGAGAGAAGCCTTACTCCTGCTCTGAATGTGGGGCAAGTTTCTCTCAACTGGGCACCTTAAAACAACATGAACCTATACATACAGGACAAAAGCCTTACTCCTGCTCTGACTGTGTAAAATGCTTCACAAGATTAGCTGAGTTAAAAATTCATCAGAGAACACACACAGGAGAGAAGCCTTACTCCTGCTCTGATTGTGGAAAGAGTTTCTCTCGACTGGGCAACTTAAAAACACATGAACGTATACACACAGGAGAGAAGCCTTACTCCTGCTCTGAATGTGGGACAAGTTTCTCTCAACTCAGCACCTTAAAACAACATGAACGTATACACACAGGAGAGAAGCCTTACTGCTGCTCTGAATGTGGGACAAGTTTCTCTCAACTCGGCTCCTTAAAACAACATGAACGTATACACACAGGAGAGAAGCCTTACTTTTGCTCTTAATGCGGCAAGAGATTCTCCTGATTGGGCAACGTAAAAACACACCAACGGTTACACACTGTAGAGAAGACTTATCACTGCACTGACTGGGAGACGAGATTCTACAGATTGGGGAATTTAAAAAGACACCAAAGTATACAGTGGGGAAAAAAAGTATTTAGTCAGCCACCAATTGTGCAAGTTCTCCCACTTAAAAAGATGAGAGACCTGTAATTTTCATCATAGGTACACGTCAACTATGACAGACAAAATGAGGAAAAAATATCCAGAAAAACACATTGAAGGATATTTAATGAATTTATTTGCAAATTATGGTGGAAAATAAGTATTTGGTCACCTACAAACAAGCAAGATTTCTGGCTCTCACAGACCTGTAACTTCTTCTTTAAGAGGCTTCTCTGTCCTCCACTCGATACCTGTATTAATGGCACCTGTTTGAACTTGTTATCAGTATAAAAGACACCTGTCCACAACCTCGAACAGTCACACTCCAAACTCCACTATGGCCAAGACCAAAGAGCTGTCAAAGGACACCAGAAACAAAATTGTAGACCTGCACCAGGCTGGAAAGACTGAATCTGCAATAGGTAAGCAGCTTGGGTTGAAGAAATCAACTGTGGGAGCAATTATTAGGAAATGGAAGACATACAAGACCACTGATAATCTCCCTCGATCTGGGGCTCCACGCAAAATCTCACCCCGTGGGGTCAAAATGATCACAAGAAAGGTGAGCAAAAATCCCAGAACCACACGGGGGGACCTAGTGAATGACCTGCAGAGAGCTGGGACCAAAGTAACAAAGCCTACCATCAGTAACACACTACGCCGCCAGGGACTCAAATCCTGCAGTGCCAGACGTGTCCCCCTGCTTAAGCCAGTACATGTCCAGGCCCGTCTGAAGTTTGCTAGAGTGCATTTGGATGATCCAGAAGAGGACTGGGAGAATGTCATATGGTCAGATGAAACCAAAATAGAACTTTTTGGTAAAAACTCAACTCGTCGTGTTTGGAGGACAAAGAATGCTGAGTTGCATCCAAAGAACACCATACCTACTGTGAAGCATGGGGGTGGAAACATCATGCTTTGGGCTGTTTTTCTGCAAAAGGACCAGGACGACTGATCCGTGTAAAGGAAAGAATGAATGGGGCCATGTATCATGAGATTTTGAGTGAAAACCTCCTTCCATCAGCAAGGGCCTTGAAGATGAAACGTGGCTGGGTCTTTCAGCATGACAATGATCCCAAACACACCGCCCGGGCAACGAAGGAGTGGCTTCGTAAGAAGCATTTCAAGGTCCTGGAGTGGCCTTGCCAGTCTCCAGATCTCAACCCCATAGAAAATCTTTGGAGGGAGTTGAAAGTCTGTGTTGCCCAGCGACAGCCCCAAAACATCACTGCTCTAGAGGAGATCTGCATGGAGGAATGGGCAAAAATACCAGCAACAGTGTGTGAAAACCTTGTGAAGACTTACAGAAAACGTTTGACCTGTGTCATTGCCAACAAAGGGTATATAACAAAGTATTGAGAAACTTTTGTTATTGACCAAATACTTATTTTCCACCATAATTTGCAAATAAATTCATTAAAAATCCTACAATGTGATTTTCTGCATTTTTTTTTCTCATTTTGTCTGTCATAGTTGACGTGTACCTATGATGAACATTACAGGCCTCTCTCATCTTTTTAAGTGGGAGAACTTGCACAATTGGTGGCTGACTAAATACTTTTTTCCCCACTGTACATAAGAAGTGGTGGTGGATTGGATCAAATGAAGAAAGCGTAGAACACTATTGTAATCCTATTGTTTCTCACTGTTAGAGAACTGTGCAGAGAAAAGAGCGCATTATAGAATGTTAGCATCTCTTTACTTTACTGATCAGTGTTCACCTTGTCAGTTTTGGTGTGTTTTGTTTGTTTCTACTGTAATGATATTGAGATGACCTTGGATTTGCCCTTAGGGTTGAATATCCTCTGTGAGGCGTCTCACAATGGAGTCTGATGGTTGACTGGGTTGTACTGCTTCCCTCTGCAGTTTTCTGTGGGAAATGAGCTAGTAGACACAACATACACTGAGTGTACAAAACATTAAGGACACCTGCTCTTTCCATGACATAGACTGACTAGGTGAACCCAGGTGAAAGCTATGATCCTTAATGATGTAGTTGTGGTGTATTTATTATGGATCCCCATTAGCTTTCAGCAGAAAACAAGAAACTGCAGTTGCAGTGGGCTAAGGAATGAAAACACTGGACACTGGAGAATTTGAAAAACATTGCCTGGTCTGATGAATCCCGGTTCCTGCTGTTTCACACTGATGGGAGGACTAAGGTATGGAGAAAACCATGAGTACATGCATCCATGCTGTGTGTCAGCATTGCAGGCTGGTGGTGGTGGTGTGGGGTGGGATTTCATGGCACTCATTGGGCCCCTTGATAAAAGTAGAGCAACATTTGAATGCCACAGGATATCTAAACATCGTTACCAATCAGGTGCATCCCTTCATGGCAGCAGTTATCCATCTGCAAATATATTTTTTCAGCAGGATTATGCCCCATGCAACAAGCCTTGTCCAGGAATGGTTCCAAGAACATGACAGTGAATTCCGCTAACATTACATTTACATTTTAGTCATTTAGCAGACGCTCTTATCCAGAGCGACTTACAGTTAGTGCATACATTATTATTTTATTTTTTTCATACCCCCTGTGGGAATCGAACCCACAACCCTGGCGTTGCAAACTGCAGTGGCCTGCCGAGTCACCAGATCTCAATCCAATTGTGCATCTGTGGGAGGAGATGGAACGAGCTATTCGGAGTAGAGATCCACTCCCAGCCAACTTGACAGAACTGTGGGAAGCATTGCAGTCAACATGGACCAGCATCCCTGTGGAATGCTCTCAACGCCTTGGACAGTCCATGCCCCGACGAATTGAGACTGTTCTGAGGACAATGGGGTGTGCAACTCAATATTAGGCAGGTGTTCCTAATGTTTTGCACACTCAGTGTACATCAGATAAAGATGGTGTGATGATCAGTTTTCAGCATTAGTTTGGATGGATTATTTTATATTACTAAACAACTTTTGTTTAATGATAAACAGGCTATGAATTGACTACTTGTGTTTTATAAATTGTCTTTTAAAACTAGATTCATTATTTTATTAATTGATTATGAATGTATTTGAATAACTGTATTGAAGTTAATTGATCTGGCGTGTTGGGCCAGTAACTGAAAGGTCGCTGGTTTGAATCCCGAGCCAACTAGGTGAAAATCTGTCGTTGTGCCCTTGATCAAGGCAATTAACCTCTATTGGTCCTATAAGTCGCTCTGGATAAGAGCATCTGCTAAATGATGAAAAAAATGTTTGTACATGAATTTATGCTGGGCAACCTCTTCTTCTCTTGTGTATAATTAAATGAAACAAACTGTTTTAAGTGAAATAGTTAGTGTCTATTTCAATCTTCTACCAACCATCCCTATGCCTGGTGTAGGCCTAGAACCATAGAGAGAAGATACGGCCAGATCTGTCATAACAGCCTGGAAGTAAAGCTGCACTGGGAGACACATTTGAAATGGAATACATTGAAAACATGCAGCAGGGTGGGAAAAATCACAGGAAAACACTATTTAAATGTATTGTCGGAAGGGCTGTGGTCACCATTCATGTAATACATTAAATATATACATCAGACGGTATTGGGGAGCTATTTCATAGGGTTTTCACAGGTACATTATTTTCCCATTTCAATCTTATACCAACCGGATTGAATTTACAATATAGGGGGGTTTGTAACTAGGTTTACTTTTGAAACTTAAGTATATTTAAAACCAAATACTTTTAGAGTTTTACTCAAGTACTATTTTACTGGGTGACTTTCACTTTTACTTGAGTCATTTTCTATTAAGGGATCTTTACTTTTACTCAAGTATGACAATTGGGTACTTTTTCCACCACTGCTACCTGTTCTATTAAAATATATTCATCCTATTTCTCCAATGCCAAACCAGTGTGTCTTGTTTGCATCGAAACTGTGGCTGTGTATGAATCTAAGCATGGTACTTTCAGAAGTAGATTTTCCACCCAAGACCTGAGGCCGAAGTTCGACGCAGAAAGGAAGGTAGGTCTAAGGAGTGAACACCCTGTGTGTTCTACAGTGGAGATTTTAGCATGTACATATTTTATTATTATTATTGAACCTTTATTTAACTAGGCAGACTAGCTAAAATTCTGTTACAAATGGTTTTAGTAGTCCGACATTGTCAATCATCTGGATTTAGACTGTCTGCTACTTCAGGTCTAAATAGGGGTATAATCTATACCTTGTGACAATGTAGGACTACTGAAACCATTGTAAGACAGACTTTTTGTTAGCCTTTAAGGCGTCAGCATGCTTCCCAGCCTAAACAGTTCGGAAGAGTTTGTGCATATATTATGACAACATTTTGTTTTCGTTTTGGACTTACGGTAAGGGTTTTTTCAGCTGTTCTGGCACACAAAAATTTTTCCTCGAGTCAAGCCGAAGTCTGTAGCCGAAGGGGAAGGGGGTTATTGGTCAACAGTAGGTATTCTTCAATAAAGTCTTTGTCCTTAAATGAGAGACGAGTCGTTTTCATGCAGATTTTTTCATTGAGCAACAAACATCTTAGTTAAATGTAAAATTGCACCACTAAGATCTCCTCGGCAAAAACATCAACATTAATGACAGATTTCTTGAGTTTTCTGACTATTTTGAGGAAGTGGCTATAGACCCTTTTCCAGTACATGACACACTGACGTCACAAACAGACCGTGACTATAGGACCTAGGCCTTCAGAGGGACCAAAAATCTAACAAGAAGTTGAATAAAAAACAAACATGAAAAGAACAGAAAACATAGCATCACTTAATACGCCAGACATTATATATTCTGTAGTCGGCCCATTCTAGTTCTAGTGAAGGAGGAGCAATGCTTTTTGATGACATTATGAATGAATCAAACAGGCCGCGCTTCGGGCTGCCGCGCACACAGACAGAACCCGCATGGGACACAACATGACACATAGAATTTTGAAGATGGCGCCGACAGATATGGCAGCTCTGCTTCTAGCTCCTAAGCAACTTTGCAGTATTTTGTGTTTTTTGTGTGTTATTTCTTACATTATTTTGCAATACATTTTTTTGTGTTATTACATTACAGCCGGAAATAACTTTTGGATATCAGAGCGGCGGTAACTCACCTGCCATCACTAGCCGGCTTCCACCCGGTTACGCAACCCTGCAGCTTAGCGGCTACTGCCCTACATATATAGACTTGGAATCAATGGCCACTTTAATAATGAAACACTAGTCACTTTAATAATGTTTACATATTTTTACTTTACTCATCTCATATGTATATACTGTATTCTATTCTACTGTATTTTAGTTTATGCCACTCCGATGTTGCTCATCCTAATATTTATATATTTCTTCAATCCATTCTTTTACTTTTAGATTTGAGTGTATTGTGTGTGTTGTTGTGAATTGTTAGATACTACTGCACTGTTGGCGCTAGAAACACAAGCATTTCGCTACACCCGCAATAGCATCTGCTAAATATGTATATGTGACCAATACAATTTGATTTGATTTGAACATAATGCACTGTTTGCACAGCTTATGGTAGCCAGCACCACTATCACACTATCACCAATAGAGACAACAACAGTGTCACATCAGATGTGAAAGGCTTGTGGTGCTGAAAGGACAGCAAACGTAATACCTGTGCACTCCATGGCGCTGAAGGAGAGCCAGTTTTGATCAAACACAGAGACAGGGCTTATAGCCAGGAGACAGCAGTCTCACACAGCATCAAATAATGTTAGAGAATAAGCAGCCCATTCACTCCAGTAGGCCCCATGAAGTCAGAACAATACAATAGCACAACCATTTCATTTCCAAAATGAAATTAACAAACCAGCTATTACTTCTCATTGCAAATATATTTTATCACGTTCATCACACTAACTGGTGATACAAAGTTTAAATGCAACAATGTTTTCCAGTCATTGTAAGTGAGGACCTGGTGGACCTATTGGGAAACCACACAATCATTTGGCCTTTTTTGGGGCTTGGGCTCATTAAATGTTGTTAATGTAGGGCTCATAAAATGCATTTAATATATGTCTGATCAGGCTCAGGTAGCATCAGGTTTGTATTTTCATGCTGATCAAAGCTCTAATCAAATCCAGACATTTATAAGCGTTAAAATGATTTTGAATGACACTTCTGGTTTTGGCGGAAAATACCGGGTTACCCGGGAGAAGAGTGATTTATTCTCGGGATGGAACATTTGTAAAACACCGGGGAAATATTAAACCCTATTGGCATACCAGTTGATTCACAAGACACCAACTAAGTAACTTACATATACGGTATTATTAATAAAGACAGGCTGTTTTTATTGTTCATATTATTTGCGTTGATGTATTGAAGTGAAGTGGTTCAACATTCAAATGTAGTTGGATGGACGACACAGGACTGCTTGGAAAACCCGACGGTCGGTGGAACACTTGCGCCACCAAGTGGACAATTGCTTCAGTTCCCTTGTGGCATCAACGCTACCAGAGATATGTGATATAAGATCAAATGTTATGTCAATATTATTATCTCTAAATTGATTCCCCCACCCGTATTTCATATATTATTATTCCGATTTAGCTGTTAATCTGGATTTAATTTATAAACACTTTCTGTCATTTCCGATTGGAGGTCAGATGACCACGTGACTTCCGATCCTACCAATTTGTTACTTTGTAACAGTCAAAAGTGGTTATTCCCAACGTTGATCAACTCCCAATCTATGACACGATTTTCTTTAAATCATTATCTTTGATATTTGGTGGACAGTTTACAGAGCTACGTTTTGTGTAAACGTCATCGAATATGACGTGCCCGAGAACGGCACCTTCCTCCCGAAAGCATTGCGGTATCGCTTCTCGGCCTTTTGGCTAAGATCAAGATCGAGTGCAGTACCAAGGAGATCCTGAAGGTGGAGCGATGTCGTCATCGTCCACGTCACAGTCGGCAGCCGCCGGACTGAAGAACACGCTGCGTTTTCAATGGACTGGAAAAGAAAAGTTGATGGAAAGAGTTAATTTTGGAAAGGACGTTCTTTTTGGACCTCTACGCCTGACAGCAGACGATGTGCACTGTCTGCAACAAAACACACCGGAGAAGTTTTATGATGTGTCGTTCTACACCATCACCAGGCTGGAGGAGGTGAGAGGGCTCTTCCGAGCGAACTCGACAGCACCCGCCCTCAGTAGCTTTCAAGTTGAGTCCCTGTGCAGGCACAATCTGAGGGTGCTAACGGTGCACATGTTCAACCCCTGGGTCACAGAAGAAACGCTAGTGTGCTACCTCAGCCGGTATGTGACCATCTTGCCAGGAGTGAGAGACATTAAGGACGCCCTAGGCATCTGGACAGGGAAGAGGCAGTTTCGCGTCCTGCTAAAGGAAGACGAGAGCGGCCATGATGGCTACCTCCATCCTCCCGCGTCTTTTTCTATCGGTGCAGACAGGGGTTACCTCATGTATGCTGGGCAGCCTCGTTTTTGCAGGAAGTGCAGCACGTACGGGCACCTCGCTGATGCCTGCACCCAGACAAGGTGCAGAAACTGTGGGGCCCTCGGCCATGTAATGAGGGATTGCACCGTGCCTAAGCGCTGCAGTCTGTGCAGCTCAGAGGAGCACCTGTTCCGTCACTGCCCAAAGGCAGCCCCCTCCTACGCCAGAGCGGTGAGCGGGAAAAGAGCAGATGAGGGAAAAGTTATAGAACTACGCGCTATTGAGGAGGTCGTGAAGGAGCTAGTGATGGAGAGAGAATTGCGAGAGTCTGAGGAGAGCGGGAGTGAGGCGCCATCATCACCTCATGAGGAGAGCGGAGCGGGAGACAGGAGCTGGAGCAAGCAAATGGAGGAGGCTACAGGAGAGCCCACCGCGTCCTCTGCTCTGGAGAGCTGGACCACGGTGGGAGAGAGGAGAAAGTGCTCTATCAAGAGGAAGCAGATGAGCCCTGTTTCCCCACTCATCCGCATGGAGGCGACGGAGGAGTCCGCCCTGGGGGGGAATCGTTTCAGTTGTTTCGCAAGCGGGGAGTCTGAGGAGAAAAGCGCGGGAAACTCGGGCAGCGCAGAGGAGACTCTGCTTTCCCTGTCAGGCGCGAGCTCTACCGACAGCAGCGGTCTCGCACCCAGCGGTGTTCCAGCACCCACACTGACTGAGGAGGAAAGGGTTTTCCCGACCCCTATCTTTGTGGACAGTCCTCCCCCTGGGGACCACCGTTTCCCAGACAGGCCTCCTAACGAGGAACTGTACTTAAAGTGAGTCTGGAAATTCATGTCATATTTAGATAGTTGTCTGCTTCCCTCCTTTCCCCATGTCGTCCCTTTTTAACATAGCTAGCATAAACGCTAGAGGGCTTAGGAACCCCGTTAAAAGGGCGACTGTTTTTTCCCATTTGTCCTCCATTTGCTTCTCTGTGTGTTTTTTACAAGAAGTGCATTTAAAAGATCAAAATGATGTGGAGAGATTTACGAGGGAATGGGTTCAGGGAGAGTCAAGGTGGAGTGTCGGCGGGGTGCATTCTACAGGGGTTGGTGTCCTATGTGGAAATAGGGATTTAAAAATAGTGGGAAGTTTTTCGGCAGTACACGGGAGGGTTTTAATAGTAGATATTGATTGGAGGGGCAAATGTCTTCGGTTAATTAATGTATATGCACCATCGACACCCAAGGAAAGGAGGGAAATGCTGAACAACCTAGACGCTATTTTTATGACAAACAGACAGGTTATAATGGGGGGAGATTTTAATGTATCATATGACCGGGGTAATCTGGGCGGGCATCTTGTAAAAAATCTAATAGAGAAATATAATTTGGTGGATACTTATAGAGTGGCGCATGCAAATGATCCCGGTTTCACCTGGGGAAACAGCAGGGGCGCGAGGAGCCGCATAGATTATGTGTTTGTTCCGCGTGGACTCGGTGTGTCCTCTGCACGCGTCACTCCGGTTTTTTATTCTGACCACAGTTGCCTGTCTGTGACAGTAGAATTAAAAACAATTGAATTTGGAAAAGGATATTGGAAAATTAATAATGGTATTTTACATGACAGAACATTTGAGACTAGATTTAGGTATTTTTTCCAGGGCTGTGTAACCATGAAATCCTTTTATTCTACTGTCATAGACTGGTGGGAGAGCACAAAATTACGAATCAAGATTTTTATTCAGAATTATTGCAAAGATAAAGCACGTAATAAATACAAAGATTTTTATAAGTTGCAGAACGAACTAGAAGATCTGCACATCCAAGGTAATTTGAATGGTGGTGGTTTAGATAAAGACACATTGTGTAACCTGCAGAAAAAGCAGCAGGCCTTTTTTGAAAAGAAAGGTCGAGATTTCATGTTTAAAAGTCAACAAGATAAATGGGATAATGATGAGAAGTGCTCTGCATATTTTTTTCAAACAAATTAAGTCACGGGGAAAGAGGAGGACCATTTCGGCTTTAGTGAATCAAGACGGGGAGACGGTTGAGGATGGAGATGGCATGCTTGGTGTCGCTACCCAGTACTTTTCTCAGCTATTCCAAAAGCAAACAATTAATTATGAGAAGGGGACTACTTTTTTAAAATGTGTGGATGTGCAGATACCTTTAGATATTAGAGACCAATTAGAAGGGGAATTGAATTTAGATGAAATATATATGGCACTGAAGAGCATGAAAGATAACAAAGTACCAGGAGTGGATGGGCTCTCTAAAGAGTTTTACATAGTTTTTTGGGATTTAATTGGATGTCATCTTTTGGAAGTATTTAGAGTTATTTTTGGTTTGGAGCATATGGGAGGTTCAATGTGCGAGGGGGTAATCTCGCTACTTTACAAAAAGGGAGACCCCAAGACACTAGCAAATTGGAGACCTTTAACAATGTTGTGTGTAGACTATAAATTATTAAGTAAAGCCATAACTAATCGTCTGTCTTCTGCCATGGCATATGTTGTTGGTTTAGACCAAACATGTGGTGTGGTAGGGAGAAAGTTAACCTGGAACTTGCAATTGCACAGAGACGTTCAAGCATATTTAGAGGAAAGGCACCTGCCAGCTATTACTGTAAATTTGGACCAGGAAAAAGCCTTTGACATGGTAAACCATGAGTTTTTGTTTAGAGCTCTTAAAAAATGTGGTTTTGGAAAGAATTTTATGAAATGGGTAAAAATTCTTTATAGTAATGTGGGAAGCAGAGTAAATATTAATGGGAATATTGGAAATGTAATCAAGCAATTACGTGGTGTCAGACAGGGGGACCCTCTCTCTGCGCTATTGTATGTTTTATATATTGAACCTTTCGCATGTGCAATTAGGACAAATTACAACATCAAAGGCATTATATTACCTGGAGGGGATATTCTAAAAATTTCACAATACGCGGACGACACCATTTTATATTTACAAGACGACCTGAGCTTGAAAGAGGTTATCAAAGTCATTGATGAGTTCTCTGTTGCCTCCGGGTCTAGGATTAACAAGAATAAAACAGAAATAAAATATATGGGACAGTGGAAATGGAGATCTGATCAGTTATGTGGTTTGACTGTGTGCACAGGACCAATGGTAGTACTCGGGATATCTTTCGGAAATGAAATTAAAGATGACATGGTTAATTGGAAAGAAAAACTACTTTCGCTTAATAAAAGATTGGGACTGTGGAAAGTGAGGCGACTATCTTTTAGTGGCAAGGTGTTAGTGCTGAAGGCGGACATTCTGCCTTCATTACTCCACCTTGCATATGTGTTTCCCATGCCGGTGTCTCTAAGGAAAATGTTCATACGTGTACTGTTTAATTTCTTTTGGGGGGGATATGAGTACATCCGGAGAGATCGGATGTACCAGCCTATAGAGGCTGGTGGAAGGGATTTCCCTCATATTCCTCTCAAACTAGATGCGTTGTTCTACTCAAACGTTTGTTGTCTTTTGTCGTCTTCTGTACACAAATGTAATATATTAATACAATTCTGGCTGTCCATACCGTTAAGGTTTATGGTGGAGTGGGATAACAGTAAGCCAAAAGCTGAAATTATCCCATTACATTTTAAGAAAATAGTTGAATGGGCAAGGAAAAACCCTGTCTGCAAAGTAAAAGAAAATGTAATCAACCACAGACTGCTATATGTGAAATTGATAGAAAATTGTCGTCCTAGAGACCGATTACCAATATCACCTTCCACCTGGCTACGGGCACAATTAAAAGGTTTAGACAACAGACTGAAAGATTTTAATTGGCTTGTTTTACACAGACGTCTTCCGGTCCGTTCAACATTATATGATCATAATTTGACCCTGAATAAATTTTGTCCCAGGGACAACTGTTTCGCAATTGAAACAATTCCCCATGTTTTATGGGAATGCTCTTTTGCCCAAATAGTTTGGAAGAAAATTAAAATGGATTTTAATATTTTAAAAAACATTGATTATGAAGGGGTAGCCAAATTTGAACTAAAACATGTGGAAAATGTGCAATTATTAGAATTAGTGACTCTGGTGTCCCTTATCAAGACCAAACTTTGGGAGGCCAGATGTGGTGCGGTCAATGACACCCTCAAGTGGTCACCGACGGGATTGGTTAAATTTATAAAACAAGAAATTTGGAAAAAAATACAATTCGAAATAGATAAGTGGGGCATCACATCTGTTAAACATAGATGGAAAGGGATATACCCTTCTTTGTAAACGTTTTTTTATAGCCTATATATAGGCCTATGTATAACTGTATTCTGTCATGTAAATTGAAATGTAGGCTTTGTAAATATTCGATATACACTGAGGTTTATTCAGAGTTCCCTTTAGTATATGTGTATGATTTTATTTCTATAATAGTTTTTATTCCTTTGAAAGATCAGCTTTGGGAGATTGTTAGAGGCAATTGTTTACATGCTTCTCTTGAATGTAGGCCTTTTAGCTGGTCAGGTTCCTCAGAACAGCACTTTTGTTAGGAGTTTTGCTATTTTTATACGGTTAAGGTACTGTTTTTGTAAATCCATGTTATGTACAACGTTATGCACTGAATTTGTACTTGTATTTGAATGTGAAATGAAAATAAAAATTATTTTTCCAAAAAAAACAAAAAAAACATCTGTTCTTATCAGTTTAATATCTGATACGTCCCCTATCTGGGGACCATATATTAAATTGATTTTTAGAATAGGGAGATGGAATAGGGGCTTGCTCCGTCCACTCCACGCATCGACCTGGTATTGCAGTACCTCCAGGAACGGTGCACCCCCTGTCATTGTGAAAACAAATCATGCAGAGTTAACGCAGTTGCTTCGTTTTAATTAGTTAGGATCGTGATGTTTATTTTGTATTTTCACATTTGAGCAAGTTCATCTCAATGTCAATGATGGCTAGAGAGTGCTGGTCAAGTCAGTCACCGTTATCTTGACTATGATAGCTGATATCAATGGTGCATTAATCTTCTAATCAAAGTTTATTCGTCACCTCCACAGGATACAGGGTGTAAATGGTACAGTGAAATGCTTACTTGCAAGCTCTCCTCAACAGTGCAATACACATGATCAAAAATATACACAAATAGCTAAGTAATAAAGTAGTTTAACAAAAAGAAGACAATTGTTATGATTGGAAATATATACACTGGAAGACTATACAGTATAAACTATTAAATGTGCTAAAGTCATGTACTGGTAACATGAACTGCCTCACATACCGGTAACGTTATCTGATGTATTTGTCTGAAGTCATTATTTGATAGGCCTGCTATTTCACAAGACTCAAATATATGCAGTTGACATGTACAGTGGGGAGAACAAGTATTTGATACACTGCCGATTTAGCAGGTTTTCCTACTTACAAAGCATGTAGAGGTCTGTAATTTATATCATAGTTACACTTCAACTGTGAGAGACGGAATCTAAAACAAAAATTGTGATGATGGCACCACAGCCTCTCGCATCGACTATCTGTGGTCAATAAAAACTTGTACTCCAGATACTACACTTCATCTTAGCCAAGAAGCGAAACCGCAATGCTTTCGGGAGATAGGTGCGATTCTCGGACACGTCAAATTCGATGACGGTTACACAAAACGTAGCTCTGTAAACTGTCCGCCAAATATCAAAGATAATGCTTTAAAAAAATCTTGCCATAGATTGGGAGTTGATCAACGTTGGGAATAACCACTTTTGACTGTTACAAAGTAACACATTGGTAGGTTCGGAAGTCACGTGGTTATCTGACCTCCAATCGGAAATGACAGAAAGCGTTTATAAATTAAATCCAGATGAACAGCTAAATCTGAATAATAATATATGAAATACGGGTGGCGGAATCTATTTAGAGATAATAATATTGACATAACATTTGATCTTATATCACATATCTCTGGTAGCGTTGATGCCACAAGAGAACTGAGGCAAGAGAACTGGCGCAAGTGTTCCACCGACCGTCGCATTTTCCAAGCAGTCCTGTGTGATCCATCCAACTATATTTTAATGTTGAACCACTTGACTTCAATACATATTCAACGCAAATAACGTGAACAATAAAAATTGCCTGTCTTTATTTTACATGTCTGTAGAGCCTTGTACGATAAGACCAGGGTGAGGAGGCCTTCATAAAGTTGCCGTCCTAAATTACTAGAGGCCAAACTTCAAAGATGTCCATGGCACTGGACTGCAGTAAGAGCTAGGCCTACAGTGCGGCCTACGGAGCGGTCCTGGTGTATGGTCCTGGCTGCCTAAATGTTTCCTCCACATAATAAACTGTACAAACATGGCACTTTAGAGGGTTACTTTTACAATTAGCCTTACTGAGTCACTACAACAAACTTCCTATCATGGACATGAAATGCCATTAGGCCTAATGAAGATTCCGTATGTGTAAATTACTTAGTTGGTGTCTTGTGAATCAACTGGTATGCGCAATAGCGTTTAATATTTCCCCTGTGTTTTACAAATGTTCCATCCCGAGAATAAATCACTTTTCTCCCGGGTAACCCGGTATTTTCCGCCAAAACCGTAAGTGTCCTTCAAAAGCATTATAACGCTTATAAATGTCTCGATTTGATTAGAGCTTTGATCAGCATGAAAATACAAACCTGATGCTACCTGAGCCTAATCAGACATATATTAAATACATTTTATAATACATTTTACAAATCCAAATCCCAGATAAAGAATAAGACACTATTTCAAAGCATAGTACATGTAATGTTAGCCAAGTACAATGTAATTACTAGTTGTTACACAGGATTTAGCTATTTAAAATGAAGTGTATCTTTGGGAGTACTTGTAATTAATGTGTACAGTACATTACCCATCCTGACAACCTGGCCCTCAATTTAAAGCTTGTGGAAGTGACATCCAAGTGGGAGAATAAATACACTAGTACACCACAGAGTATCTGTATAAGAAAATCATTCAGAGCACACTGTGCTGCCAATCACAGTGTAAGGGTGGGACATTTTGCGTGTGTGGAGAGCTCGTTAGAGGATAGAGGAAGCTTGCCTTGAAGAGCTGGGCATCGTGTTATGACCTGCGTTATCTGAATTAGGCCCACAGAATTATACCTACGGAGGAGCGGCTTCTATGGAGGAACTTTGAATGTCTTTGAACTTCAGAGTTGGTTTAACGTTGGAACAGAGCAGATGTAGCTAACAACCTTGTTTGTGCCGTGCAGCACTATAATTAAAAACAGGTCGTACCTTTTTGTCGTTAATAAATCCAATGTGAAACGTGCTGACTATAGTATCCTTAACTAGCATTGAAAAAGTTCATCCATTGTTCTCAAATTAAACATATCTCCCTAATTTCTGAATCATGCTTGTAACGTTGTCAGTAGGATACAGTAACCTATGCTTCAGAGGGGAGGAGCAGGTAGTTTCCACACGCACACCCACTGGCAAAGGTTTCCATTTCAGCTGGCAGGCAGAAACTGGAATACGTTTCTAGAGTGAGCTTTGTTGCGATTTTGTGGGACTGGAGAAAAATACCGGAAAGTAAAATAAGGTTATTACCTGGATTACATGCTTTTAAAATAACTGCTGTTCCTGAAAAGTATAGAACACTTTAGTTTCCGGTTCTTTTTAACGTTATTTTTCAGTTCTGTTCCCTGAACCGGTTCCAACCCTAGATAAATTATTTGGATGTAGGTCATGCTTAGGCTAATAAATTATAAAGGGAAATAAATTGCTACAGTTTACACTTTTTTTGTAATTTCATGAAATGTTGTAATCTGATCTCGGAATGCACGGACCGTTAGTAGTGCGGGAACAGGAAGTTCCGGGCAGGCGGGCACCATTCTTCACAATAAAGAAAGCGCCAGAACTGTGCAGTCAAGAAGATAACCTTTGTGTCCGTTTGTATTTATTACTACAGGTATGTAATAGCACGTTTAAACTTTCTAATGTCGAAAGAACATGTCATACCATGCTAGGTAACACATTCGTTAAGGTATTATCACATTTGGTAAAGGTTTGATGTGTTATTTTTGTGTCAAACCAAGTGAAGAACGTGATAAAAACTATTTTACAAGTCACATAGCTAGAGACTTTGGGTTTGTCTGAGTGGATGTACATAATTTTCTCAAGGTAATTTCATAAATAATCAATTTATTTGAGATTTCTGTGTTCGTTTAGCATATTATTGGTTTTGTGTAAAATTCCCATGCTGGTAAAATGGCGACTACTCTCGGTCAGCGTCAACGGACTTCAGTGAGGACAGTGCGGGTGCATCAGATAGAGACAATTTCACGGTCGGACTACTGTTTTGAAGCAGAAAGTAATGATTATCAGTTTTCTACATGTGTACTAATATTCAGACACATTCTGTTGTTTCTGTCTTTATCAATAAATGTTGCTATGGTGTGAACAGGAAATACAATTGGTTTTTGATTGAAGTAATACAGTGAAGACAAGGTTTAAGGAAATTAGCACACAGTGCTGTCTAAAACAAACTGTAACCTTGTACTAAATGGATTTTGAGTCATTTATGCGTTTATCTACTATAGGTTAGGTATTAGCTCAAAAGTATTGTTGAGCTCCTGCACCTTAATATAAACAGTACCGGCACCCAAAATGAGAATTAGCAGCTATTTCAGTCCAAGTCAAGCACTGAATTAGATAATTGAACAAGAAAAAAGTGAAAATATTTTTAGAGTATAAACAAAGTGCCAGAACTGTCAAGACAATAACTTTTTGTATCTGTTTCTCTTTATTACTACTGGCCGATTCAGATAAGTCTGAGGCCGGTAACATCAACAGTGAGGACAAAACCCAGCCTGCCTCTCTCCTTCCACACTGAGTCCAAACCTACAGTCACTGGGTCCTGATTGTGACAGTGGAGCCCAGTTTAATGCAGGATCCAGAGATGGCATCAGTGAAGCTGGAAGACTGCAGTCAAACACTGGAGCTGAATGTCAACATTAAAGATGAAGAAGAGGAGAAGAAGATTGGGAAATCTGTTTCTCACGGTAAGAGCAGGTTCTATCTAACTAAGTTTGTTGGACATGATTTGGAAAGGCACACACCTGTCTATATACAGTGCATTCGGAAAGTATTCAGACCCCTTGACTTTTTCGACATTTTGTTACGTTACAGCCTTATTGTAAAATTGATTAAATAGTTTTTTTCCCTCATCAATCTACACACAATACCCCATAATGACAAAGCAAAAACAACAACAACTGAACAATCATATTTACATAAGTATTCAGACCCTTTACTCAGTACTTTGTTTAAGCACCGTTGGCAGTGATTGCAGCTAAAGTCTTAATGTTTATGACGCTACAAGCTTGGCACACCTGTATTTGGGGAATTTCTCCCATTCCTCTCTGCAGATCCTCTCAAGCTCTGTCAGGTTAGATAGGGCGCGTCGCTGCACAGCTATTTGCAGGTCTCCAGAGATGTTCGATTGGGTTTATGTCCCGGCTCTGGCTGGGCCACTCAAGGACATTCAGAGACTTGTCCCGAAGCCACTCCTGCGTTGTCTTGGCTGTGTGCTTAGGGTCATTGTCCTATTGGAAGGTGAACCTTCGCCCCGGTCTTGAGGTCCTGAGCGCACTGGAGGAGGTTTTCATCAAATATCTCTCTGTACTTTGCTCCAATCATCTTTCCCTCGATCCGGACTAGGCTCCCAGTCCCTGCCGCTGAACAACATCCCCGCAGCATGATGCTTCCACCACCGTGCTTCACCATAAGGATGGTGCCAGGTTTCCGCCAGACGTGATGCTTGGCATTCAGGCCAAGAAGTTCAATCTTGGTTTCATCAGACCAGAGAATCTTGTTTCTCATGGTCCGAGTCCTTTAGGTGCCTTTGGCAAACTCCAAGCGGGCTGTCATGTGCCTTTTGCTGAGGAGTGGCTTCCGTCTGGCCACTCTACCATAAAGGCCTGATTGGTGGAGTGCTGAAGAGATGGTTGTCCTTCTGGAAGGTTCTCACATTTCCATAGAGGAACTCTGGAGCTCTGTCAGAGTGACCATCATGTTCTTGGTCACCTATATAGACAGTTGTGTGACTTTCCAAATCATCTACAATCAATTTAATTTACCACAGTTGGACTCCAATTAAGTTTTAGAAACATCTCAAGGATGATCAATGGAAACAGGATCCACCTGAGCTCAATTTCGAGTCTCATAGCAAAGGGTGTGAATACTTATGTAAACAAGGTATTTCTGCTGTTTTATTTTTAATACATTTGCAAAAATGTCTAAGAACCTGTTTTCACTTTGTCATTATGAGGTATTGTGTGTAGATTGATGAGGATTTTTTTTATTTAATCCATTTCAGAATAAGGCTGTAATGAATCAAATTGTGGAAAAAGTAAAGGGGTCTGAGTACTTTCCTAATGCACTGTACATATCCAAAAGTGGACCTAGAAGTTTGTCCTTAAATATCTATTGGGAGCCCATCTGGACCTTCCGCTTTACCTCCCTTCAGATTGAAAATAGCAGCAGATATTTCTACACCATCCAATTCCTTTTCCAGATCCAATTTAGTGTCTTCTGAAGTAGAGGGAAAATCAAGACCTGACTAGTTCAGTTCTCAGGAGATTCAGAGTTGTAAAGTGTGTTGTAGTAGGAAGCAAATGTTTGGTTTATTTCTACAGGATCCATTGATAATTGTCCTTGTAAATTATGAATTGCATTAAAGGCTGAATTTGACTTCTTAATGTGCCAGGCCAGCAATTTACCAGGTTTTTCACCTTGATCATAGGATTGTTTCAGCCTAGTTAAGCTGTTTGCAGCCTTTGAGGTGGGAAGTTCTTCATACTGAGCTTTAAGATGAAATAATTCCTTGTTTACTTCGACTGGGTTGTCCAAAAAAGCTTCCCTCTCAAATTCTCTCATTTTGCTGTCCGTCTCTCATTTTCTGATTTTATTAGATTTGAAACTGGTAAAACGTATAATTTGCCCCCAAATATGTGCTTTGAAAGCCTCCCATCTGGTACTCGCTGACATTTGGTCAGTGTTCAATGTCAAAAACATCTATATGCACTCCAACGTAATGTAAGAAGTCTGGGTCCTGTAACCATCTGGGATGCAAATGCCATCTAGAGGATCCTTTTACTAGTTTTGTATCCCTATAGAATAATGACACAGGGGAATGGTCCCTCAGAACAAAACAATCATATCCACTTCCTGCTACATTGGGAAAGCAATAAGCAAGAAACTAAAAAGTAGTCTACATGAGAATATGATTTAAATGTTGACGAGTAACATGAATACTCCCTTTTACTCGGGTTCTGAGTCCTCCAAGGTTCTCACAGATTTAAGTCCTGAATGAAATGCTGTAATTTCTTTCTACTCTGCGAGTGGGAAGTGTCTAAACCAGAGGAGCAATCTAGATGAGGATCAATAGTGCAATTAAAGTCCCCTGCCATTAGGACCTTACCAGGAATGGAGGCTATCCATAGAAATACATTCTCAAAGAATTTGGGATTATCATCATTAGGACCATAAAAATTAACCAGATTAATATGCTCATTCAAAAGAGTTCCCTGTATCAAAATGTATCTACCAGCTGTATCAGTTATAATAGTATCCACTTGAAACGGATAGTTTAGTGATTTAAAACCATAACACCATGAGAATGAGAGGAGAAACAGGATGCTATTACTTGCCCTTGCCATCTCCTGCATACTTTAAGTAGCTTATCCTTCAACAAGTGAGTTTCTTGTAGGAACACAATAGATGAATGAAGTTGTTTAAGCCTAGTAATAACCTGTTTTAAGCTTGGATAGTTTACAAACTCCACGGACATTCCACAAAGTACCTTTAAGTTTTGCATTTGAAGTCATTTAACCAAAGATGTAAACATGGAATAAGCTATAGCATAAAGGCGTAGCTAAAATCTGTTTAGTAACCACAAGGACTGCATTAATATTTTGTAGTGAGAAATATATAAAGATCTGTTGAAACAAGCATGGATATTTCCTAACAGTAAAACACTGAACCCCATTCCAATGTCTCCCTAACCGAGACCATCAACGCTTCCTCTCCCACCTCCCCCTAATCATAGTGTAGCCTGGTGGACGACTGATCCATTAAAGGGAGCAATCTAACCTAAGCGACGCTAAACAAAACAAAGTTTCTCCTTCCTTCTCTCTGCCATTACTTCTCACGAACAAAACACATATCTTGCAAGATGATATGTGAAATATCACAACAAAAGGCCTATCTAGCAAGATGACGTGAAATATCACGTATTATTTGTTTGAAAAGTAGCAAAGAATAGCTCCACCTAAAACAGTAACACTAGTTAGTGAAGCCTGAGACTAACGTTAACGTTACAGTATGGACCGTCCAAAATAGTGGTAGATGATCCACAACACAGTCTGTTGCTAGTAGCTACCAAGTAACAATATGGCCTATACGTATAGCGTTAACGTAGTATACCATGATACGTTTATAAACCAAAAAAAGTATCAAAGATCTGAAATGAACAGCCTACGTGAGAAAAAGAGATATCATTGAATATGTGCTACGTTACCCGAAGGCCCTTTGCACATGATGTTAGGCTTGCACCTGAGTGTCAATCATTTTAGTCCAAGGACTTGATCAAAAGGCCTCCATAATTCTTAAATGGAAGAAGTGTGGAACCACCTATACTTTTTCAAGAGCTGGCTGCCCGGACAAACTGAGCTATAGCGGGAGAAGGGCCTTGGTCAGGGAGGTCACCAAGAAGCCGGTGGTCACTGAGTTCATCTGGTGATGGGAGAACCTTCCAGAAGGACAACCATCTCTGCAGCACTCCACCAATCAGGCCTTTATGGTAGAGTGGCTCGACGGAAGCCACTCCTCATGAAAAGGCACATGTCTGCCCGCTGGGAGTTTGCCAAAAGACACCTAAAGGACTCTCAGACCATGAGAAACAAGATTCTCTGGTCTGATGAAACCAAGATTGAACTCTTTGGCCTGAATGCCAAGCGTCACGTCTGGAGGAATCCTGGCACCATCCCAACGGTGAAGCATGGTGGGGGCAGAATCATGCTGTGGGGGTGCTTTTCAGTGGCAGGGACTGGGAGACTAGTCAGGATTGAGGGAAAGATGAACGGAGCAAAGAGACCTGAAAATAGCTGTGCGGCGACACTTCCCATCTAACCTGACAACCTTGAGAGGATCTGCAGAGAAACTCCCCAAATACAGGTATACCAAGCTTGTAGCGTCATACCCAAGAAGACTTGAGGCTGTAATCACTGCCAAAGGTGCTTCTACAAAGTACTGAGTAAAGTCTGAATACTGTTTTTTTATTATTATTATTTTTGCAAAAATGGTGTCATAAAACGTAGCGGTCAAACAGGGAAATGGTTCCAATCATTTTCCCTTTTTATTCATTTCAGAAACACTTAAAATAAGGGCTGTGTTTCGTGTAGGCTTACCCTGGCGTGACTTTTAGCAATATATTCGACTCTGTTTCCTCTCAGATTATAAAACGCTAATTATCATCAAAGTAGACATCATGCAAAACAACAAATCACTGCAATCTCCTGCATGTCATCTCTAGCTGACACCTTTGCTAACAGGTATTGTCAATTTAAAACTTGCACAAGACAGTTCACAGAATTGACCATTTAAATAAATGTAGCCTATTTATTCATTACTAAATTTAGCTAACATTAGATAGTTAACCCAGAGATCCTTACCTTTGACTCGATTCTGCAATTTTGTCCAGACCATCATGGCATTTGTAGTTCTTTATGCTAGCCACATTAGCAGCTAATTAAATTTAATTTTTGTAGGGGTAAATACAGGCGAATATATTGATAAGTCACCTTGTCCTAGAGAGATTGACATGGTTATCAAAAAATCCACGCCAGGGTAAGCCTACACGAAACACAGCCCTTATTTTAAGTGTTTCTAAAATCCCCTATGGGAAAAATGAATGGTGAAAAAATGATTGGAACCATTTCCCTGATTGACTGCTAGGTTTTATGGGTATTATCATTTATACTGTGGTACTCCATTGGTGTGCAGCTACATAAAGCTAGCGGGGTGTGGATGAGCTGAGACACGTAAGATGGTGGACAAGAAAAAAAGTGGAATGGGGGATTGCAGTGGGGGATGCACAAACCTTCTGGAAGATCCGATGAAGGAGAAGATGATGGACAAGGACAAAGGAGAAAAGTGGAATATGTTTTGAGTGAATATAGAATGAAAGATCACACAGAACTTTTAGAAGAGCTACAGGAGGAGAGTGAGGATGAATTAACTGTGGTGGCAGGTGCAGTGATGAACGCCGAGAAGGAGCTGAGTGTATAGGGAAGCAGTGTGGTGAGGGAGGTTATCAACAAGTGCAAAAAGAGGGATACGTCCTCCAGTAGCTCAGAGATGGAACCTGGTGAGAGTGAGGATGAATTACCTGCGGTGAGGAACTCCGAGTTCGGGCCTCGTTCCGAGGATGATAAGGATGATTCTGGCCCAGTGGGAGTGAGATTTGTAGAGAGAATGGATCCATATGTGGTGTCAGGTTAGGTGTAGAAGAGGTTGGGGACTGTTGAGTTGGCGGAGGTAACTCGGAGTGGACTCGTGAAAATGTATTGTTTCTCCTCTGTCCAGAGGGAGCGGGCGCTGCGGATTACGTGATTGAGACAGGAATTGTGACTTGAATTGCTCTCCGGAACAGGGTGGCATTGAAAGGAGTGATAACGGGGTTAGGTTTAAGTGTTGAGGATGAGCAGTTGAAATGGAAGATTCCAGGTGTCTGTGACGCCCTCCGTTTGGTGAGTCGTTGATCTGGTGTAGAGCGTAGGGAAACAGAGAATACATTATCTGTCATGCTGGATTTTGATACATAGTCTCTACCAGATAAGGTCAAGGTAGGAAGTGTCGGTTATCCCGTGAGAGATTATGTTCTGTAAATACTACAGTGTTTTAGGTGTGAAGTTTATGGGCCTGTTGCAGCAGTGTGTAGGCGTGAGATGCCTAGATGTGACAAGTGTGCAGGAGGGCATGAGATGAAGAAATGTGTGGTATCGGTGGATAAAGTTCTGTGTGTTAGTTGTGGGGGTGCTAACGGGCTGGAGATCTGAGGTGTCAGGTGAGAGAAAGGCAGATTGAGGTTGCCAGGGTTACAGTAGTACAGAAAGTGTTGTATGCCAAAGCAGTGAAGAGAGTGGTAGAGGAAGATGGGTACAGGGTGAGGGATCTTGAGAGTATTCCTGTGAGTAGGCAGAGACCAAGAGAGAGTGATGGGAAGAATATGTGCTTCAGTAAGGTGGGCTTTTTAGCATTTATAGCAATGGTTGTCAATTGTACTGCAGAAATGGATCAAAAGTCCCAGAAAATAGAGGCTGTGGTGGCAGCGGCAGAGAAGTACTTGGGATTGCGAGGATTTACTGCAGAACAGCTGCAGGGGGTGTTGAGTGGTAGTGGTCTAGCGTAGGACTAGATAGTGTTAAATAGTGGAATGGGGTGGTGGGTTTTTGTTGTGGAAAATCGCCACGAAGGGACTCAAAGTCAAATGAGTCCCTTGTTGGAGAGGTTCCAACAAACGTAAAAGCACCATAGTACACGTCGGTTGGGAGCTCTGCCGGGGCAGTCCCGTTAGTTGTCCTATATACTGCTTACACAGACAAGTTATATTTGCATGATTTTAGCTTTATTAATAATTCATTTATCGTTAACATTTGGTTCCTGCATGTGACCGACCAATACCTCACAAGGCTTCTTCTCTCCAAGCTGAGACCTTGAAACTGAGATATCCCTTTTGGTTCCCAGAACAATGTTCTGTGCGTACTGCCAATTGGTCTGAGGAGGTCAGTCATCTGCACCAACCAAGAACATTTACCCTCACATTTTTTAGAGCAGGCTAATACTGCAATTTTGTATTAATTACCGTATCAGTGAATTTATTGTATGTAGGCTGTGAATGGCCTCGCACACCAGTACAGTAGGTGGCGGTGTATGCACCTAAAAGTTGGATGCGCTCCGCCAACCAAATCCCGAAGAAGAAGGATGAAAATGCACGTCGCTTGACCCGTATGGAGAATGTGAAAAAGGAGCAAAGTTCATCTTTATTATTGATGTTTGATGAAGAGTATCTACCACCCTATGTAAAGCTGGGATATATAATATACCCCATAAGAGAGTTTGTGTAAAACCTGATGCAATGCAAGAAATGTAAAAAGTTTGGCCACATGTCAAGTGTTTGCAGACGGAAGGAATATGTTATTGAAGAGCATGTGAATGTAAAATGTTGTAACTGTGGTGGGGGTCATATTCCTGAATTCCCAGAGTGCCCTGTTAGGGTGAAAGAGGTTGAGGTGTCAAGGATCAGGGCTGTACAGCAAATGTCCTATGTGGAGGCGGTGAAGAGAGTAGCAAGAGGCCACAGTTCTGAAGAAGATATGGCGGTGGATGCACTGCAAACAGTTCCAAATGTTGTACGTCAATCAAGTGATCTGGATACACTTATTTTGAAGGTGGATTTTTTTTGTATTTATAGCCACAGTTATTAATTTTACTGCACAATAAGGCCAAGAAGCTGGACATCATTATATCTGCAGCTGAGAAGTTCTTGGGCCTCCAAGACTTCACGGCAGAAGCCCTGCAAGCCAGAAAATGTTCCACCCTCACAGGATCCTTCTGAGCCTGTGTAGGGACCTGATTAGAACAGAAAAGCAGGCTGATTTAATTTAAATGTTGTTATTGATAGTTTGTATGATTTTTTAGAAATACTGTATACACTGAACAAACATATAAACGCAACATGTAAAGTGTTGGTCCCATGTTATTGAGGTGAAATAAAAGATCCCAGAAATGTTCCAGACACAAACTTATTTCTAAAATGTTGTGCACACATTTATTTACATCCCAGTTGATATACCCACAGGTGTGGTATATCAAGAAGCTGATTAAATAGCATGATCATCATTACACAGGTGCACCTTGTGCTGGGGACAAGAGTAGCTGAATAGGTTCTTGGCAGCATCTAATGGGGATCCCTAACAAATACAAAAATGCCACTCTAAAATGTGCAGTTTTTTCACACAACACAATGCCACAGATGTCTCAAGTTTTGAGGGAGCATGCAATTGGCATGCTGACTGCAGGAATGTCCACCAGAGCTGTTGCCAGAGAATGTTAGGTTAATTTCTCTACCATTAGCTGCCTCCAATGTTGTTTTAGAGAATTTTGCAGTATGCCCAACCAGCCTCACAACTGCTGACCACCGTGTAATGGCGTTGTGTGGGCGTGCGGTTTGCTGATGTCAGTGTTGTGAACAGGGTACCCCATGGTGGTATCGGGGTTATGGTACAGTGGGGAAAAAAAGTATTTAGTCAGCCACCAATTGTGCAAGTTCTCCCACTTAAAAAGATGAGAGGCCTGTAATTTTCATCATAGGTACACGTCAACTATGACAGACAAAATTAGATTTTTTTACTCCAGAAAATCATATTGTAGTATTTTTTACGAATTTATTTGCAAATTATGGTGGAAAATACGTATTTGGTCAATAACAAAAGTTTCCCAATACTTTGGTATATACCCTTTGTTGGCAATGACACAGGTCAAACATTTTCTGTAATTCTTCACAAGATTTTCACACACTGTTGCTGGTATTTTGGCCCATTCCTCCATGCAGATCTCCTCTAGAGCAGTGATGTTTTGGGGCTGTCACTGGGCAACACTGACTTTCAACTCCCTCCAAAGATTTTCTATGGGGTTGAGATCTGGAGACTGGCTAGGCCACTCAACGACCTTGTTATGTTTCTTACGAAGCCACTCCTTCGTTGCCCGGGCAGTGTGTTTGGGATCATTGTCATGCTGAAAGACCCAGCCACGTTTCATCTTCAATGCCCTTGCTGATGGAAGGAGGTTTTCACTCAAAATCTCACGATACATGGCCCCATTCATTCTTTCCTTTACACGGATCAGTCGTCCTGGTCCCTTTGCAGAAAAACAGCCCCAAAGCATGATGTTTCCACCCCCATGCTTCACAGTAGGTATGGTGTTCTTTGGATGCAACTCAGCATTCTTTGTCCTCCAAACACGACAAGTTGAGTTTTTACCAAAAAGTTATATTTTGGTTTCATCTGACCATATGACATTCTCCCAATCCTCTTCTGGATCATCCAAATGCACTCTAGCAAACTTCAGACGGGCCTGGACATGTACTGGCTTAAGCAGGGGGACACGTCTCGCACTGCAGGATTTGAGTCCCTGGCGGCGTAGTGTGTTACTGATGGTAGGCTTTGTTACTTTGGTCCCAGCTCTCTGCAGGTCATTCACTAGGTCCCCCCGTTTTGTTCTGGGATTTTTGCTCACCGTTTTTGTGATCATTTTGACCCCACGGGGTGAGATCTTGCGTGGAGCCCCAGATCGAGGGAGATTATCAGTGGTCTTGTTTGTCTTCCATTTCCTAATAATTGCTCCAACAGTTGATTGCTTCAAACCAAGCTGCTTACCTATTGCAGATTCAGTCTTCCCAGCCTGGTGCAGGTCTACAATTTTGTTTCTAGCGTCCTTTGATAGCTCTTTGGTCTTGGCCATAGTGGAGTTTGGAGTATGACTGTTTGAGGATGTGGACAGGTGTGTGTTATACTGATAACAAGCTCAGACCGGTGCCATTAATACAGGTAACGAGTGGAGGACAGAGGAGCCTCTTAAAGAAGAAGTTACAGGTCTGTGAGAGCCAGAAATCTTGCTTGTTTGTAGGTGACCAAATACTTATTTTCCACCATAATTTGCAAATAAATTCATAAAAAATCCTAAAATGTGATATTCTGGGGAAAAAATCTCTATGTCTGTCATAGTTGACGTGTACCTATGATGAAAATTACAGGCCTCTCTCATCTTTTTAAGTGGGAGAACTTGCACAATTGGTGGCTGACTAAATACTTTTCCCCCCGCTGTATGGCATGGCGTAAGCTACAGACAACTAATACAATTGCATTTTATCGATGGCAGTTTGAATGCACAGAGATGCCATGACAAGATCCTGAGGCCCATTAAATACTTATTTCCCTAATTAAAATGCAAATCAATTTATAACATTTTTGACATGCGTTTTTCTGGATTTCTTTGTTGTTATTCTGTCTCTCACTGTTCAAATAAAAAATTATATACTGATCATGTCTTTGTCAGTGGGCAAACGTACAAAACGAAACTTTTTCCCCTCACTGTACATGGTTTGACACCAGTATTGCCAGCATTTGTTTTATTCACTGGGCTGTCTAGAGTGATCAGATAGTAGACTAAAGAAGTGAAGTAGACAAACTGCCAATGTTTTAAAGTTCTATTAAATGAGTCTGTGTAGTTACGAACCCTTGTGATAGTGAGTGGAGGATGATATGGCTTCTACATCTGCATTGCTTGCTCTTTGGGGTTTTTGGATGGGTTTCTATAAAGCACTTTGTGACAACTTCTGATGTAAAAAGGGCTTCATAAAATACATTTGATTGACATGTATATCACACCAACTGACTGGTTCTTCTGATGTTGTTCACACAGGAGACCATGTTGAGACATTCTCTCCATCCAGAGAGCAACAGCAGGAAGATCACAGAGCTAAGAGGTCTCACCACTGCCCACATTGTGAGGCGAGTTTCTCAATTGTATCAAAGTTAAAAATACACCTACAAATACACACAGGAGAGAATCTGAATTCCTGTACTGACTGTGGGAAGAATTTCACAAAATCAAAGGCTCTGACAGTTCATCAGAGAGTGCACATAGGAGAGAAGCCTTACTCCTGCTCTGACTGTGTAAAATGCTTCACAACATCAACTGAGCTAAGACTTCATCAGAGAACACACACAGGAGAGAAGCCTTACTCCTGCTCTAACTGTGGGAAGGGTTTCTCTCAGCAGGAAAGCTTGAAATCACACCAACGGATACACACAGGAAAGAAGCCTTACTCCTGCTCTGACTGTGGGAAGGGTTTCTCTCAGCAGGAAAAATTTAAATCCCACCAACGGATACACACAGGAGAGAAGCCTTACTCCTGCTCTGACTGTGGGAAGGGTTTCTCTCAACTGGACACCTTAAAACAACATGAACGTATACACACAGGAGAGAAGCCTTACTCCTGCTCTGACTGTGGGGCAAGTTTCTCTCATTTGGGCACCTTAAAACAACATGAACGTATACATACAGGAGAGAAGCCTTACTCCTGCTCTGACTGTGGGGCAAGTTTCTCTCAATTGGGCACCTTAAAACAACATGAACGTATACACACAGGAGAGAAGCCTTACTCCTGCTTTGACTGTGTAAAATGCTTCACAACATCAAGTAACCTAAGACTTCATCAGAGAACACACACAGGAGAGAAGCCTTACTCCTGCTCTGAATGTGGGAAGGGTTTCTCTCAGCAGGAAAGCTTGAAATCACACCAACGGATACACACAGGAGAGAAGCCTTACTCCTGCTCTGACTGTGGGGCAAGTTTCTCTCATTTGGGCACCTTAAAACAACATGAACGTATACATACAGGAGAGAAGCCTTACTCCTGCTCTGACTGTGGGGCAAGTTTCTCTCATTTGGGCACCTTAAAACAACATGAACGTATACACACAGGAGAGAAGCCTTACTCCTGCTTTGACTGTGTAAAATGCTTCACAACATCAACTAAGCTAAGACTTCATCAGAGAACACACACAGGAGAGAAGCCATACTCCTGCTCTGACTGTGGGAAGGGTTTCTCTCAGCAGGAAAGCTTGAAATCACACCAACGGATACACACAGGAGAGAAGCCTTACTCCTGCTCTGACTGTGGGAAGGGTTTCTCTCGACTGAACACCTTAAAACAACATGAACGTATACATACAGGAGAAAAGCCTTACTCCTGTTCTGACTGTGTAAAATGCTTCACAACATCAACTAAGCTAAGACTTCATCAGAGAACACACACAGGAGAGAGGCCATACTCCTGCTCTGACTGTGGGAAGGGTTTTTCTCGACTGGACACCTTAAAACAACATGAACGTATACACACAGGAGAGAAGCCTTACTCCTGCTCTGACTGTGTAAAATGCTTCACAACATCAACTGAGCTAAGACTTCATCAGAGAACACACACAGGAGAGAAGCCATACTCCTGATCTGACTGTGAGATGAGATTCTACATATCTGGCAATTTAAAAAGACACCAACGTATACATAAGAAGTGGTAGTGGATGGGATACACTCTATTGTAATCCTATTGTTTCTCACTGTGAGAGAACTGTGCAGAGGTACGGGAAAGTTGTAGAATTTTAGCATTTCTTAACTGATCAGTGTGCACCTTGTCAGTTTTGCAGTGCTTAGATAGCTCCTACTGTAAAGATAATGAGAGGGATAGGATATTGAGGAAACCACGAGTACATGCATCCATGCCGTGTGTCAGCATTGCAGGATGGTGGTGGTGGTGTGGGGTTTGTTTTCATGGCAGACATTGGGCCCCTTGATAAAAGTGGAGCAACGTTTGAATGCCACAGGATATCTAAAAATAATTGTCAATCAGGTGCATCCCTTCATGGCAGCAGTTATCCATCTGCAAATAGATTCTTTCAGCTGGATTATGCCCCATGCCACAAGGCTTGTCCAGAAAAGGTTCCACGAACATGACAGTGAATTCAGGTTACTGCAGTGGCCTTCCAAGGCACCAGATCTCAAATCCAATTGTGCATCTGTTGTAGGAGATGGAACAAGCTATTCTGAGTAGAAATCCACTGCCAGACAACTTGACACAACTGTGGGAAGCATTGCAGTCAACATGGGCCAGCATCCCAGTGGAACGCTTTCGACACCTTGTAGAGTCCATGCCCCGACAAATTGAGGCTGTTCTGATGACAAAGACTATCAGCTGTTCAGAAATGACAGGTCCAGAGAGGGGATGCGAGGAGGGGGTGTGGCTATGTATGTGAATCACAGTATGCAGGCAATGAGAAGAATAACTGACCTAGAGAAAGAAGAGTTTGAGTGTCTTCAGCTCCGTCCTAAACAACACCCCAGCTCAGTTTCATCTCTGGTAGTGGAGTGCTCCACCATGGGCACATGACAAAGCCATGGGCTCATTCACTAGGTCCCCCCGTGTGGTTCTGGGATTTTTGCTCACCGTTCTTGTGATCATTTTGACTCCACGGGGTGAGATCTTGCGTGGAGCCCCAGATCGAGGGAGATTATCAGTGGTCTTGTATGTCTTCCATTTCCTAATAATTGCTCCCACAGTTGATTTCTTCAAACCAAGCTGCTTACCTATTGCAGATTCAGTCTTCCCAGCCTGGTGCAGGTCTACAATTTTGTTTCTGGTGTCCTTTGACAGCTCTTTGGTCTTGGCCATAGTGGAGTTTGGAGTGTGACTGTTTGAGGTTGTGGACAGGTGTCTTTTTATACTGATAACAAGTTCAAACAGGTGCCATTAATACAGGTAACGAGTGGAGGACAGAGGAGCCTCTTAAAGTAGAAGTTACAGGTCTGTGAGAGCCAGAAATCTTGCTTGTTTGTAGGTGACCAAATACTTATTTTCCCCACTGTATAGCCAAGCTACCATTGCTCATCGTGTATTAATTCATTGTGCTACAATCTTTTTCCTATTATTATAATTGTTGTATTGTGTTCTCCATTGTTGGTCAACATCTCACTGTTATTCTACACCTGTTGTTTACCAAACATGTGACAAAATGAAAGGACTACGTATTTAGTTAATTGTCTTCTAAAACTATACTGAAAAAATATATAAACTTGACATGTAAAGTGTTGGTCCCATGTTTCATGAGCTGAAAAAAAAGATCCCTGATATTTTCCATACGCACAAAAAGCTTATTTCTCTCAAATTTGGTGCACAAATTTGTTTCCATTTCTGTTAGTGAGCATTTCTCCTTTGCCAAGATAATCAATCCACCTGCGAGTTGTGGCATATCAAGAAGCTGATTAAACAGCATGATCATTACACAGGTGCACCTTGTGCTGGGTACAATAAAAGGCCACTCTGAAATGTGCAGTTTTGTCACACAACACAATGCCACATATGTCTACATTTTGAGGGAGTGCGCAATTGGCATGCTGACTGCAGGAATGTTCACCAGAGCTGTTGCCAGAGAATTGAATGTACATTTCTCTACCGAGAATTTGGCAGAACGTCCAACTGGCTTCACAGCCGCAGACCACGTGTAACCGTGCAAGCCCAGGACCTCCACATCTGGCTTCTTCACCTGCAGGATCATCTGAGACCAGCCACCCGGACAGCTGATGAAACTGAGGAGTATTTATATCTGTAATAAAGCCCTTTTAGTGGGGGAAAATTATTCTTATTGACTGATGGGTGGGCCCCTGTCATGTGAAATCCATAGATTAGGGCCTAATGAATGTATTTCAATTGTCTGATTTCCTTATATGAACTGTACCCCAGTAAAATTGTTGAATGTTGTGGTTATATTATTGTTCAGTTAGTTAAAATCTTACAAAACAACTGATGATGATTATGTTTGGAAAACTGCATTGATCTGCCAATGAAAAATAATGTTTGTACATTAATTTGTACTGGTCAAACTCTCCTTCTCTTTTGTATTCAGTTCTGCCATATTAGATCTGACAGTATGAATGGTTCTTATGGTTGTATTCAGTTCTTCCATATTAGATCTGACAGTATGAATGGTTCTTATGGTTGTATTCAGTTCTTCCATATTAGATCTGACAGTATTAATGGTTCTTATGGGCTGAGTGACTACAGTCATACCATGTTTTCTTTGACTCTGTGATCTCACCAGGACAGAACCACATGTCTCTATCACACTCCAGCCCAGAAGGTGGCAGTGATGCACCTTTGACGTTGGTCTGAACACCACCAATAAACACCATAGAAGAAGAATGCCTGCTTAGCAACAACCAAGGGGCCATGCAGCTTTCCACTGTTCCAAAGACTGTCTATTATATGGAACAGATTGGCATGTGACCACTCTAACAATGTAGACATGTCCTCAAAGATTGGACATGAATCTGTGTTGGTCAAACTCTTCTCTTCTCTATCATTAAATACAACAAAACTATGTTTTAAGTTAAATATTTAGTGTTTGTCTAAAGCTGTAAAAAAAGACCTGAAATGAGCATCACAAAGATAGATTTGACCTATGCACTAACACGCTTTTTCAATATACGCAGCTTTGTCACCAGCTGCAGTACTGTAGCTTTATTAATCTACTGTACTTCAACATGTACTCACATTGGATGGGTTGATTAGGATTCAAACCATGTCTTAAACTGCTACCTAGCAAGTTACAAGCCACAACACACATGTACAGACGCTGTAGAACTGTTTCACGGGGTGTGAAAATATATGTAATCAAAACTACTGGATATCTTTAGACGTAAAAATGTTCTACAATTTTCTTACACTGAGAATGTGGAATAGTTTTTGTAGGTCGGCAGGATAAAAACTATATTGAATCTCTATTAATATTTAAGCTAGCAAAATGTAAAGGGGTGTGTAGACTTTCACTGTGACTGTATACGTACCATTGACTTGCAATGGATTTGTGCCACAAATGCTAAAAAGTTAGCATTTTAAACAATAGTAAGATAAACAATATATGCCCAGGACTATATTGAGGGACAGACTGTTAAAATGCCCAGTTGATTATGTAAACAGTCTTGTAGAACTCTGGCATTGATGGTCCATCTGAGGGTGAGTCATTGATATGAATGCTTAGAGTAAAAGAGCTATGAACTCACCTGTGATGGCCCACGTCTACCACAACCTTTCCTATTGTGTTTGTAAGCACCACAGCATTTTAGGCAGCCATTGTTCAAAATGTGTTCATACATACAGTACAATGGGAGGGCGTGTGGAAGGAACAGGGGAGAACCAGGAGTTTGATCTCTGACTTCTATTTAGGACTGGGATCCCTCTGTGGGCCGGCCTTTTCAGAATATCTCTCGATTCTCTTTTAAACATTCTAGAAACCTAAATGACAGCCTAGTAAGAGCAGATGAATATGTTCCCCCTCAGCATTTCCTATCCACCCTCCCCTCAAATCATTGTGAGAACTGTAATGTGATGACCAAGGGGGATTAATTTCTTTACCCTCACACTGGAAACCTCCCGAGTGTCGCAGTGGTCTAAGCTGTGCCAGTGGTCTAAGATGTGCCACTAGAGATCCTGGTTCGAATCCAGGCCCTGTTGGAGCCGGCCGCGACCGGGAGACCCATTGGGCGGCGCACAATTGGCCCATCGTCCAGGGTAGGGGAGGGAATGTAGCTCAGTTGGTAGAGCATGGCGTTTGCAACGCCAGGGTTGTGGGTTCGATTCCCACGGGGGGCCAGTATGAAAAAAAAAAAAATATATATATATAATAATGTATGCACTCACTAACTAAAAGTCGCTCTGGATAAGAGCGTCTGCTAAATGACTAAAATGTAAATAAAATGTATGTCATGGGTAGAATTTCCTGTAAAACAAAATGTGTGGTATATTTCCTGGTGTGGCTATTATTGTGTTGGAAAGTCTAAGAGAAAATTGAAAGAGCAACATCAGAACTGGTGCCAGAAGCTTTAATGTGGTCGGTTACGTTGTGTGCCAACTTGAGCTTCAAGGGATACAAAAAAAATGTATCCACGCATGACTGTAAGTCGCTTTGGATAAAAGCGTCTGCTAAATGACTTATTATTACTATTATAAGGGCTTAGAAGTTGTACAGCCACTTAAGAGAGGAGGTGATAGAGAATAATTGTTGTTACAGAGAGAGACATATTATATCCATGACTTACACACAGAGAGAGACATATTATATCCATGACTTACACACAGAGAGAGACATATTATATCCATGACTTACAAACAGAGAGAGACATATTATATCCATGACTTACAAACAGAGAGAGACATATTATATCCATGACTTACAAACAGAGAGAGACATATTATATCCATGACTTACAAACAGAGAGAGACATATTATATCCATGACTTACAAACAGAGAGACATATTATATCCATGACTTACAAACAGAGAGAGACATATTATATCCATGACTTACAAACAGAGAGAGACATATTATATCCATGACTTACACACAGAGAGAGACATATTATATCCATGACTTACAAACAGAGAGAGGCATATTATATCCATGACTTAAAAACAGAAAGAGACATATTACATTCATGACTTACACACAGAGAGACATATTATATCCATGACTTACACACAGAGAGACATATTATATCCATGACTTACAAACAGAGAGACATATTATATCCATGACTTACAAACAGAGAGAGACATATTATATCCATGACTTACAAACAGAGAGACATATTATATCCATGACTTACAAACAGAGAGAGACATATTATATCCATGACTTACAAACAGAGAGAGACATATTATATCCATGACTTACAAACAGAGAGACATATTATATCCATGCCTTACAAACAGAGAGAGACATATTATATCTGTGACACTCTGGCTCCATGGACTTTGATATTTGAGCCAGGGTTGTTCATTTTCATTTGTTTGGGTGTATTTCTATGTTGGGGTGTCTAGGTTGTTGATTTCTATGTTGGGTGATTGTGCTTGTTTAGTCATATGACTCCCAATCGGAGGTAACGAGTGTCAGCTGTCGGCTCGTTATCTCTGATTGGGAGCCATATTTATACTGTGTGGTTTCTCCTTGGTTTTGTCGGTTATTGTTCCATGTGTCTGTCAGTGTTACAGAGGACTTCACTATCGTCATTTGTTGTTTTTCGTGGTTGCTTTATTTAATAAAGTCATCATGTTCACTCCACGCGCTGCGTATTGGTCCGCTTCTTCAGACGATCGTGACAGAATAACCCACCACAAGAGGACCAAGCAGCGTAACAAGCGGCAACAGGACCTACCTACACTGGATTTATGGACGCCTCCAAAGGATTCATGGACATGGGAGGAGATACGGGCTGGAAAGGGTCCTTGGGCACAACCGGAGGAATATCACCGCCCTCGTGAAGAGCTGGAGGCAGCTAAAGCAGAGAGGAGGTGGTATGAGGAGGCAGCACGGAGGCAAGGCTGGAAGCCCGAGAGTACTACCCAAAAATTTCTTGGGGGGGGGCTAAAAGGGAGTGTGGCGAAGTCAGGTAGGAGACCTGCGCCTACTCCCTGGACTGACCGTGGAGAGCGAGAGTACGGGCAGACACCGTGTTACGCAGTAGAGCGCATGGTGTCTCCTGTACGCAGGCATAGCCCGGTAAGGTACATTCCAGCTCCACGTATCGGCCGGGCTAGATTGAGCGTTGAGCCGGATGTCATAAAGCCGGCCCCACGCAGCAGGCCACCAGTGCGTCTCCTCGGGCCGGCTTACATGGCACCAGCCTTATGTATGGTTTCCCCGGTTCGCCTACATAGCCCGGTGCGGGTTATTCCTCCTTCTCGTACTGGTCGGGCGACGGGGAGCATACAACCAGGTAAGGGTGGGCAGGCTCAGTGCTCAAGGGAGCCAGTACGCCTGCACGGTCCGGTATTTCCGGCGCCACCTCCCCGCTCCAGCCCAGTACCACCAGTACCTCTACCACGCACCAAGCCTCCTGTGTGTCCCCCGAGTCCTGTGCGTCCTGTTGTTGCTCTCCGCACTAGCCCTGAGATGCGTGTCCTCAGCCCGGTACCTCCAGTTCCGGCACCACGCATCAGGCCTACGGTGCGTCCCCAGGGCCAAGCATGCCCTGTTGCTGCTTCCCGCACTAGCCCTGAGATGCGTGTCCTCAGCCCGGTACCTCCAGTTCCGGCACCACGCATCAGGCCTACGGTGCGTCCCCAGGGCCAAGCATGCCCTGTTGCTGCTCCCCGCACTAGCCCTGAGATGCGTGTCCTCAGCCCGGTACCTCCAGTTCCGGCACCACGCATCAGGCCTACGGTGCGCCTCAGACGGCCAGAGTCTGCCGTCTGCCCAACGGCGCCTGAACTGCCCGTCTGCCCAACGGCGCCTGAACTGCCCGTCTGCCCAACGGCGCCTGAACTGCCCGTCTGCCCAACGGGGCCTGAACTGTCCGTCTGCCCAACGCCGTCTGAAATGCCCGTCTGCCCAACGCCGTCTCCTGAGTGGCGCAGTGGTCTAAGGCACTGCATCGCAGTGCTAACTGTGTCACTAGAGATCCTGGTTCGAATCCAGGCTCTGTCGCAGCCGGCCGCGACCGGGAGACTCATGGGCGGCGCACAATTGGCCCAGCGTCGTCCAGGGTAGGGGAGGGAATGGCCGGCAGGGATGTAGCTCAGTTGAGCATGGCGTTTGCAACGCCAGGGTTGTGGGTTCGATTCCCACAGGGGGCCAGTATAAAAAAAATATGTATTCACTAACTGTAAGTCGCTCTGGATAAGAGCGTCTGCTAAATGACTAAAATGTAAATGTAAATGTAAAATGTAATGAACTGTCCGTCTGCCAAGCGCCGCAGGAACTGCCCATCTGTACTGAGCCTGCAAAGCCGCCCGTCTGCCATGAGCCTTTAGAGCCGTCCGCCAGACCGGAGCCGCTAGAGCTCTCCGCCAGACAGGAGCAGCCAGAGCCGTCCGCCAGACAGGATCAGCCTGAGCCGTCCGCCAGACAGGAGCAGCCAGAGCCTTCCGCCAGACAGGATCAGCCAGAGCCTTCCGCCAGACAGGATCAGCCAGAGCCTTCCGCCAGACAGGATCAGCCAGAGCCTTCCGCCAGACAGGATCAGCCAGAGCCTTCCGCCAGACAGGATCAGCCGGGGCCTTCCGCCAGACAGGATCGGCCGGAGCCGTCCGCCAGACAGGATCAGCCAGAGCCTTCCGCCAGCCATGAGCAGCCAGATCCGTCAGCCAGCCATGAGCAGCCAGATCCGTCAGCCAGCCATGAGCAGCCAGATCCGTCAGCCAGCCATGAGCCGTCCAGCCAGGATCCGCCAGAGCCAGCCAGCCAGGATCCGCCATTTAGTCAGGTACTGTCCCTTAGCCCGGTGCTGCCCCTTAGTCCGGTGCTGCCCCTTAGCCCGGTGCTGCCCCTTATCCCGGTGCTGCCCCTTATCCCGGTGCTGCCCCTTAGTCCGGTGCTGCCCCTTAGTCCGGTGTTGCCCCTTAGTCCAGGTGGGGTTAGTTGGAGGGTGGTCATTGGGAGGAGGCTACTGAAGCAGGTTGTGACTGTGGTGGGGTGGGGATCACGACCGGGGCCAGAGCCGCCACCGTGGACAGACGCCCACCCAGACCCTCCCCTAGTCCTTATGTTGGTGCGCCCGGAGTTCGCACCTTTAGGGGGGGGTACTGTGACACTCTGGCTCCATGGACTTTGATATTTGAGCCAGGGTTGTTCATTTTCATTTGTTTGGGTGTATTTCTATGTTGGGGTGTCTAGGTTGTTGATTTCTATGTTGGGTGATTGTGCTTGTTTAGTCATATGACTCCCAATCGGAGGTAACGAGTGTCAGCTGTCGGCTCGTTATCTCTGATTGGGAGCCATATTTATACTGTGTGGTTTCTCCTTGGTTTTGTGGGTTATTGTTCCATGTGTCTGTCAGTGTTACAGAGGACTTCACTATCGTCATTTGTTGTTTTTCGTGGTTGCTTTATTTAATAAAGTCATCATGTTCACTCCACGCGCTGCGTATTGGTCCGCTTCTTCAGACGATCGTGACAATATCCATGACTTACAAACAGAGAGAGACATATTATATCCATGACTTACAAACAGAGAGAGACATATTATATCCATGACTTACAAACAGAGAGATACATATTATATCCATGACTTACAAACATAGAGAGACATATTATGTCCATGACTTACAAACAGAGAGAGAAATATTATATCCATGACTTACAAACAGAGAAAAATATATTATATCCATGACTTACAAACAGAGAGAGGCATATTATATCCATGACTTACAAACAGAGAGAGACATATTATATCCATGACTTACAAATAGAGAGAGGCATATTATATCCATGACTTACAAACAGAGAGAGACATATTATATCCATGACTTACAAACAGAGAGAGACATATTATATCCATGACTTACACACAGAGAGACATATTATATCCATGACTTACAAACAGAGAGAGACATATTATATCCATGACTTACACACAGAGAGACATATTATATCCATGACTTACAAACAGAGAAAAACATATTATATCCATGACTTACACACAGAGAGAGGCATATTATATTCATGACTTACACACAAAGAGACATATTATATCCATGACTTACAAACAGAGAGAGACATATTATATCCATGACTTACAAACAGAGAGAGACATATTATATCCATGACTTACAAACAGAGAGAGACATATTATATCCATGACTTACAAACAGAGAGAGACATATTATATCCATGACTTACAAACAGAGAGAGACATATTATATCCATGACTTACAAACAGAGAGACATATTATATCCATGACTTACAAACAGAGAGAGACATATTATATCCATGACTTACAAACAGAGAGAGACTTATTATATCCATGACTTACAAACAGAGAGAGACATATTATATCCATGACTTACAAACAGAGAGAGACATATTATATCCATGACTTACAAACAGAGAGAGACTTATTATATCCATGACTTACACACAGAGAGAGACATATTATATCCATGACTTACAAACAGAGGCATATTATATCCATGAATTACACACAGAGAGAGACATATTATATCCATGACTTACACACAGAGAGACATATTATATCCATGACTTACACACAGAGAGACATATTATATCCATGACTTACAAACAGAGAGAGACATATTATATCCATGACTTACAAACAGAGAGAGACATATTATATCCATGACTTACAAACAGAGAGAGACTTATTATATCCATGACTTACAAACAGAGAGAGGCATATTATATCCATGACTTACAAACAGAGAGAGACATATTATATCCATGACTTACAAACAGAGAGACATATTATATCCATGACTTACAAACAGAGAGAGACATATTATATCCATGACTTACAAACAGAGAGAGACATATTATATCCATGACTTACAAACAGAGAGAGACATATTATATCCATGACTTACAAACAGAGAGATACATATTATATCCATGACTTACAAACATAGAGAGACATATTATGTCCATGACTTACAAACAGAGAGAGGCATATTATATCCATGACTTACAAACAGAAAGAGACATATTACATTCATGACTTACACACAGAGAGACATATTATATCCATGACTTACACACAGAGAGACATATTATATCCATGACTTACAAACAGAGAGACATATTATATCCATGACTTAAAAACAGAGAGACATATTATATCCATGACTTACAAACAGAGAGAGACATATTATATCCATGACTTACAAACAGAGAGAGACATATTATATCCATGACTTACAAACAGAGAGATACATATTATATCCATGACTTACAAACATAGAGAGACATATTATGTCCATGACTTACAAACAGAGAGAGAAATATTATATCCATGACTTACAAACAGAGAAAAATATATTATATCCATGACTTACAAACAGAGAGAGGCATATTATATCCATGACTTACAAACAGAGAGAGACATATTATATCCATGACTTACAAATAGAGAGAGGCATATTATATCCATGACTTACAAACAGAGAGAGACATATTATATCCATGACTTACAAACAGAGAGAGACATATTATATCCATGACTTACAAACATAGAGAGACATATTATGTCCATGACTTACAAACAGAGAGAGAAATATTATATCCATGACTTACAAACAGAGAAAAATATATTATATCCATGACTTACAAACAGAGAGAGGCATATTATATCCATTACTTACAAACAGAGAGAGACATATTATATCCATGACTTACAAATAGAGAGAGGCATATTATATCCATGACTTACAAACAGAGAGAGACATATTATATCCATGACTTACAAACAGAGAGACATATTATATCCATGACTTACAAACAGAGAGACATATTATATCCATGACTTACAAACAGAGAGAGACATATTATATCCATGACTTACAAACAGAGAGAGACATATTATATCCATGACTTACAAACAGAGAGATACATATTATATCCATGACTTACAAACATAGAGAGACATATTATGTCCATGACTTACAAACAGAGAGAGAAATATTATATCCATGACTTACAAACAGAGAAAAATATATTATATCCATGACTTACAAACAGAGAGAGGCATATTATATCCATGACTTACAAACAGAGAGAGACATATTATATCCATGACTTACAAATAGAGAGAGGCATATTATATCCATGACTTACAAACAGAGAGAGACATATTATATCCATGACTTACAAACAGAGAGAGACATATTATATCCATGACTTACAAACAGAGAGAGACATATTATATCCATGACTTACACACAGAGAGACATATTATATCCATGACTTACAAACAGAGAGAGACATATTATATCCATGACTTACACACAGAGAGACATATTATATCCATGACTTACAAACAGAGAAAAACATATTATATCCATGACTTACAAACAGAGAGACATATTATATCCATGACTTACAAACAGAGAGAGACATATTATATCCATGACTTACAAACAGAGAGAGACATATTATATCCATGACTTACAAACAGAGAGAGACATATTATATCCATGACTTACAAACAGAGAGAGACATATTATATCCATGACTTACAAACAGAGAGACATATTATATCCATGACTTACAAACAGAGAGAGACATATTATATCCATGACTTACAAACAGAGAGAGACATATTATATCCATGACTTACACACAGAGAGAGACATATAATATCCATGACTTATAAACAGAGAGAGGCATATTATATCCATGACTTACACACAGAGAGAGACATATTATATTCATGACTTACACACAGAGAGACATATTATATCCATGACTTACACACAGAGAGACATATTATATCCATGACTTACAAACAGAGAGACATATTATATCCATGACTTACAAACAGAGAGAGACATATCATATCCATGACTTACAAACAGAGAGAGACATATTATATCCATGACTTACAAACAGAGAGAGACATATTATATCCATGACTTACAAACAGAGAGAGACATATTATATCCATGACTTACAAACAGAGAGACAAATTATATCCATGACTTACAAACAGAGAGAGACATATTATATCCATGACTTACAAACAGAGAGAGACATATTATATCCATGACTTACAAACAGAGAGAGACATATTATATCCATGACTTACAAACAGAGAGAGACATATTATATCCATGACTTACACACAGAGAGAGACATATTATATCCATGACTTACAAACAGAGAGAGGCATATTATATCCATGACTTACACACAGAGAGAGGCATATTATATTCATGACTTACACACAAAGAGACATATTATATCCATGACTTACAAACAGAGAGAGACATATTATATCCATGACTTACAAACAGAGAGAGACATATTATATCCATGACTTACAAACAGAGAGAGACATATTATATCCATGACTTACAAACAGAGAGAGACATATTATATCCATGACTTACAAACAGAGAGAGACATATTATATCCATGACTTACAAACAGAGAGACATATTATATCCATGACTTACAAACAGAGAGAGACATATTATATCCATGACTTACAAACAGAGAGAGACTTATTATATCCATGACTTACAAACAGAGAGAGACATATTATATCCATGACTTACAAACAGAGAGAGACATATTATATCCATGACTTACAAACAGAGAGAGACTTATTATATCCATGACTTACACACAGAGAGAGACATATTATATCCATGACTTACAAACAGAGGCATATTATATCCATGAATTACACACAGAGAGAGACATATTATATCCATGACTTACACACAGAGAGACATATTATATCCATGACTTACACACAGAGAGACATATTATATCCATGACTTACAAACAGAGAGAGACATATTATATCCATGACTTACAAACAGAGAGAGACATATTATATCCATGACTTACAAACAGAGAGAGACTTATTATATCCATGACTTACAAACAGAGAGAGGCATATTATATCCATGACTTACAAACAGAGAGAGACATATTATATCCATGACTTACAAACAGAGAGACATATTATATCCATGACTTACAAACAGAGAGAGACATATTATATCCATGACTTACAAACAGAGAGAGACATATTATATCCATGACTTACAAACAGAGAGAGACATATTATATCCATGACTTACAAACAGAGAGATACATATTATATCCATGACTTACAAACATAGAGAGACATATTATGTCCATGACTTACAAACAGAGAGAGGCATATTATATCCATGACTTACAAACAGAAAGAGACATATTACATTCATGACTTACACACAGAGAGACATATTATATCCATGACTTACACACAGAGAGACATATTATATCCATGACTTACAAACAGAGAGACATATTATATCCATGACTTACAAACAGAGAGATACATATTATATCCATGACTTACAAACATAGAGAGACATATTATGTCCATGACTTACAAACAGAGAGAGAAATATTATATCCATGACTTACAAACAGAGAAAAATATATTATATCCATGACTTACAAACAGAGAGAGGCATATTATATCCATGACTTACAAACAGAGAGAGACATATTATATCCATGACTTACAAATAGAGAGAGGCATATTATATCCATGACTTACAAACAGAGAGAGACATATTATATCCATGACTTACAAACAGAGAGAGACATATTATATCCATGACTTACAAACATAGAGAGACATATTATGTCCATGACTTACAAACAGAGAGAGAAATATTATATCCATGACTTACAAACAGAGAAAAATATATTATATCCATGACTTACAAACAGAGAGAGGCATATTATATCCATTACTTACAAACAGAGAGAGACATATTATATCCATGACTTACAAATAGAGAGAGGCATATTATATCCATGACTTACAAACAGAGAGAGACATATTATATCCATGACTTACAAACAGAGAGACATATTATATCCATGACTTACAAACAGAGAGACATATTATATCCATGACTTACAAACAGAGAGAGACATATAATATCCATGACTTACAAACAGAGAGAGACATATTATATCCATGACTTACAAACAGAGAGATACATATTATATCCATGACTTACAAACATAGAGAGACATATTATGTCCATGACTTACAAACAGAGAGAGAAATATTATATCCATGACTTACAAACAGAGAAAAATATATTATATCCATGACTTACAAACAGAGAGAGGCATATTATATCCATGACTTACAAACAGAGAGAGACATATTATATCCATGACTTACAAATAGAGAGAGGCATATTATATCCATGACTTACAAACAGAGAGAGACATATTATATCCATGACTTACAAACAGAGAGAGACATATTATATCCATGACTTACAAACATAGAGAGACATATTATGTCCATGACTTACAAACAGAGAGAGAAATATTATATCCATGACTTACAAACAGAGAAAAATATATTATATCCATGACTTACAAACAGAGAGAGGCATATTATATCCATGACTTACAAACAGAGAGAGACATATTATATCCATGACTTACAAATAGAGAGAGGCATATTATATCCATGACTTACAAACAGAGAGAGACATATTATATCCATGACTTACAAACAGAGAGAGACATATTATATCCATGACTTACACACAGAGAGACATATTATATCCATGACTTACAAACAGAGAGAGACATATTATATCCATGACTTACACACAGAGAGACATATTATATCCATGACTTACAAACAGAGAAAAACATATTATATCCATGACTTACAAACAGAGAGAGACATATTATATCCATGACTTACAAACAGAGAGAGACATATTATATCCATGACTTACAAACAGAGAGAGACATATTATATCCATGACTTACAAACAGAGAGAGACATATTATATCCATGACTTACAAACAGAGAGACATATTATATCCATGACTTACAAACAGAGAGAGACATATTATATCCATGACTTACAAACAGAGAGAGACATATTATATCCATGACTTACACACAGAGAGAGACATATAATATCCATGACTTACAAACAGAGAGAGGCATATTATATCCATGACTTACACACAGAGAGAGACATATTATATTCATGACTTACACACAGAGAGACATATTATATCCATGACTTACACACAGAGAGACATATTATATCCATGACTTACAAACAGAGAGACATATTATATCCATGACTTACAAACAGAGAGAGACATATCATATCCATGACTTACAAACAGAGAGAGACATATTATATCCATGACTTACAAACAGAGAGAGACATATTATATCCATGACTTACAAACAGAGAGAGACATATTATATCCATGACTTACAAACAGAGAGACAAATTATATCCATGACTTACAAATAGAGAGAGACATATTATATCCATGACTTACAAACAGAGAGAGACATATTATATCCATGACTTACAAACAGAGAGAGACATATTATATCCATGACTTAAAAACAGAGAGAGACATATTATATCCATGACTTACACACAGAGAGAGACATATTATATCCATGACTTACAAACAGAGAGAGGCATATTATATCCATGACTTACACACAGAGAGAGGCATATTATATTCATGACTTACACACAAAGAGACATATTATATCCATGACTTACAAACAGAGAGAGACATATTATATCCATGACTTACAAACAGAGAGAGACATATTATATCCATGACTTACAAACAGAGAAAAATATATTATATCCATGACTTACAAACAGAGAGAGGCATATTATATCCATGACTTACAAACAGAGAGAGACATATTATATCCATGACTTACAAATAGAGAGAGGCATATTATATCCATGACTTACAAACAGAGAGAGACATATTATATCCATGACTTACAAACAGAGAGAGACATATTATATCCATGACTTACACACAGAGAGACATATTATATCCATGACTTACAAACAGAGAGAGACATATTATATCCATGACTTACACACAGAGAGACATATTATATCCATGACTTACAAACAGAGAAAAACATATTATATCCATGACTTACAAACAGAGAGAGACATATTATATCCATGACTTACAAACAGAGAGAGACATATTATATCCATGACTTACAAACAGAGAGAGACATATTATATCCATGACTTACAAACAGAGAGAGACATATTATATCCATGACTTACAAACAGAGAGACATATTATATCCATGACTTACAAACAGAGAGAGACATATTATATCCATGACTTACAAACAGAGAGAGACATATTATATCCATGACTTACACACAGAGAGAGACATATAATATCCATGACTTACAAACAGAGAGAGGCATATTATATCCATGACTTACACACAGAGAGACATATTATATCCATGACTTACAAACAGAGAAAAACATATTATATCCATGACTTACAAACAGAGAGAGACATATTATATCCATGACTTACAAACAGAGAGAGACATATTATATCCATGACTTACAAACAGAGAGAGACATATTATATCCATGACTTACAAACAGAGAGAGACATATTATATCCATGACTTACAAACAGAGAGACATATTATATCCATGACTTACAAACAGAGAGAGACATATTATATCCATGACTTACAAACAGAGAGAGACATATTATATCCATGACTTAAACACAGAGAGAGACATATAATATCCATGACTTACAAACAGAGAGAGGCATATTATATCCATGACTTACACACAGAGAGAGACATATTATATTCATGACTTACACACAGAGAGACATATTATATCCATGACTTACAAACAGAGAGAGACATATTATATCCATGACTTACAAACAGAGAGAGACATATTATATCCATGACTTACAAACAGAGAGAGACATATTATATCCATGACTTACAAACAGAGAGACAAATTATATCCATTACTTACAAACAGAGAGAGACATATTATATCCATGACTTACAAACAGAGAGAGACATATTATATCCATGACTTACAAACAGAGAGAGACATATTATATCCATGACTTACAAACAGAGAGAGACATATTATATCCATGACTTACACACAGAGAGAGACATATTATATCCATGACTTACAAACAGAGAGAGGCATATTATATCCATGACTTACAAACAGAGAGAGACATATTATATCCATGACTTACAAACAGAGAGAGACATATTATATCCATGACTTACACACAGAGAGAGACATATTATATCCATGACTTACAAACAGAGAGAGGCATATTATATCCATGACTTACAAACAGAGAGAGACATATTATATCCATGACTTACAAACAGAGAGAGACATATTATATCCATGACTTACACACAGAGAGAGACATATTATATCCATGACTTACAAACAGAGAAAAACATATTATATCCATGACTTACAAACAGAGAGACATATTATATCCATGACTTACAAACAGAGAGAGACATATTATATCCATGACTTACAAACAGAGAGAGACATATTATATCCATGACTTACAAACAGAGAGAGACATATTATATCCATGACTTACAAACAGAGAGAGACATATTATATCCATGACTTACAAACAGAGAGACATATTATATCCATGACTTACAAACAGAGAGAGACATATTATATCCATGACTTACAAACAGAGAGAGACATATTATATCCATGACTTACACACAGAGAGAGACATATTATATCCATGACTTAAAAACAGAGAGAGGCATATTATATCCATGACTTAAAAACAGAAAGAGACATATTACATTCATGACTTACACACAGAGAGACATATTATATCCATGACTTACACACAGAGAGACATATTATATCCATGACTTACAAACAGAGAGACATATTATATCCATGACTTACAAACAGAGAGAGACATATTATATCCATGACTTACAAACAGAGAGACATAGTATATCCATGACTTACAAACAGAGAGAGACATATTATATCCATGACTTACAAACAGAGAGAGACATATTATATCCATGACTTACAAACAGAGAGACATATTATATCCATGACTTACAAACAGAGAGAGACATATTATATCCATGACTTACAAACAGAGAGAGACATATTATATCCATGACTTACAAACAGAGAGACATATTATATCCATGCCTTACAAACAGAGAGAGACATATTATATCCATGACTTACAAACAGAGAGAGACATATTATATCCATGACTTACAAACAGAGAGAGACATATTATATCCATGACTTACAAACAGAGAGATACATATTATATCCATGACTTACAAACATAGAGAGACATATTATGTCCATGACTTACAAACAGAGAGAGAAATATTATATCCATGACTTACAAACAGAGAAAAATATATTATATCCATGACTTACAAACAGAGAGAGGCATATTATATCCATGACTTACAAACAGAGAGAGACATATTATATCCATGACTTACAAATAGAGAGAGGCATATTATATCCATGACTTACAAACAGAGAGAGACATATTATATCCATGACTTACAAACAGAGAGAGACATATTATATCCATGACTTACACACAGAGAGACATATTATATCCATGACTTACAAACAGAGAGAGACATATTATATCCATGACTTACACACAGAGAGACATATTATATCCATGACTTACAAACAGAGAAAAACATATTATATCCATGACTTACAAACAGAGAGAGACATATTATATCCATGACTTACAAACAGAGAGAGACATATTATATCCATGACTTACAAACAGAGAGAGACATATTATATCCATGACTTACAAACAGAGAGATACATATTATATCCATGACTTACAAACATAGAGAGACATATTATGTCCATGACTTACAAACAGAGAGAGGCATATTATATCCATGACTTACAAACAGAAAGAGACATATTACATTCATGACTTACACACAGAGAGACATATTATATCCATGACTTACACACAGAGAGACATATTATATCCATGACTTACAAACAGAGAGACATATTATATCCATGACTTACAAACAGAGAGACATATTATATCCATGACTTACAAACAGAGAGATACATATTATATCCATGACTTACAAACATAGAGAGACATATTATGTCCATGACTTACAAACAGAGAGAGAAATATTATATCCATGACTTACAAACAGAGAGACATATTATATCCATGACTTACAAACAGAGAGAGACATATTATATCCATGACTTACAAACAGAGAGAGACATATTATATCCATGACTTACACACAGAGAGAGACATATTATATCCATGACTTAAAAACAGAGAGAGGCATATTATATCCATGACTTAAAAACAGAAAGAGACATATTACATTCATGACTTACACACAGAGAGACATATTATATCCATGACTTACACACAGAGAGACATATTATATCCATGACTTACAAACAGAGAGACATATTATATCCATGACTTACAAACAGAGAGAGACATATTATATCCATGACTTACAAACAGAGAGACATAGTATATCCATGACTTACAAACAGAGAGAGACATATTATATCCATGACTTACAAACAGAGAGAGACATATTATATCCATGACTTACAAACAGAGAGATACATATTATATCCATGACTTACAAACATAGAGAGACATATTATGTCCATGACTTACAAACAGAGAGAGAAATATTATATCCATGACTTACAAACAGAGAGACATATTATATCCATGACTTACAAACAGAGAGAGACATATTATATCCATGACTTACAAACAGAGAGAGACATATTATATCCATGACTTACACACAGAGAGAGACATATTATATCCATGACTTAAAAACAGAGAGAGGCATATTATATCCATGACTTAAAAACAGAAAGAGACATATTACATTCATGACTTACACACAGAGAGACATATTATATCCATGACTTACACACAGAGAGACATATTATATCCATGACTTACAAACAGAGAGACATATTATATCCATGACTTACAAACAGAGAGAGACATATTATATCCATGACTTACAAACAGAGAGACATAGTATATCCATGACTTACAAACAGAGAGAGACATATTATATCCATGACTTACAAACAGAGAGAGACATATTATATCCATGACTTACAAACAGAGAGACATATTATATCCATGACTTACAAACAGAGAGAGACATATTATATCCATGACTTACAAACAGAGAGAGACATATTATATCCATGACTTACAAACAGAGAGACATATTATATCCATGCCTTACAAACAGAGAGAGACATATTATATCCATGACTTACAAACAGAGAGAGACATATTATATCCATGACTTACAAACAGAGAGAGACATATTATATCCATGACTTACAAACAGAGAGATACATATTATATCCATGACTTACAAACATAGAGAGACATATTATGTCCATGACTTACAAACAGAGAGAGAAATATTATATCCATGACTTACAAACAGAGAAAAATATATTATATCCATGACTTACAAACAGAGAGAGGCATATTATATCCATGACTTACAAACAGAGAGAGACATATTATATCCATGACTTACAAATAGAGAGAGGCATATTATATCCATGACTTACAAACAGAGAGAGACATATTATATCCATGACTTACAAACAGAGAGAGACATATTATATCCATGACTTACACACAGAGAGACATATTATATCCATGACTTACAAACAGAGAGAGACATATTATATCCATGACTTACACACAGAGAGACATATTATATCCATGACTTACAAACAGAGAAAAACATATTATATCCATGACTTACAAACAGAGAGAGACATATTATATCCATGACTTACAAACAGAGAGAGACATATTATATCCATGACTTACAAACAGAGAGAGACATATTATATCCATGACTTACAAACAGAGAGAGACATATTATATCCATGACTTACAAACAGAGAGACATATTATATCCATGACTTACAAACAGAGAGAGACATATTATATCCATGACTTACAAACAGAGAGAGACATATTATATCCATGACTTACACACAGAGAGAGACATATAATATCCATGACTTACAAACAGAGAGAGGCATATTATATCCATGACTTACACACAGAGAGAGACATATTATATTCATGACTTACACACAGAGAGACATATTATATCCATGACTTACACACAGAGAGACATATTATATCCATGACTTACAAACAGAGAGACATATTATATCCATGACTTACAAACAGAGAGAGACATATCATATCCATGACTTACAAACAGAGAGAGACATATTATATCCATGACTTACAAACAGAGAGAGACATATTATATCCATGACTTACAAACAGAGAGAGACATATTATATCCATGACTTACAAACAGAGAGACAAATTATATCCATGACTTACAAACAGAGAGAGACATATTATATCCATGACTTACAAACAGAGAGAGACATATTATATCCATGACTTACAAACAGAGAGAGACATATTATATCCATGACTTACAAACAGAGAGAGACATATTATATCCATGACTTACACACAGAGAGAGACATATTATATCCATGACTTACAAACAGAGAGAGGCATATTATATCCATGACTTACACACAGAGAGAGGCATATTATATTCATGACTTACACACAAAGAGACATATTATATCCATGACTTACAAACAGAGAGAGACATATTATATCCATGACTTACAAACAGAGAGAGACATATTATATCCATGACTTACAAACAGAGAAAAATATATTATATCCATGACTTACAAACAGAGAGAGGCATATTATATCCATGACTTACAAACAGAGAGAGACATATTATATCCATGACTTACAAATAGAGAGAGGCATATTATATCCATGACTTACAAACAGAGAGAGACATATTATATCCATGACTTACAAACAGAGAGAGACATATTATATCCATGACTTACACACAGAGAGACATATTATATCCATGACTTACAAACAGAGAGAGACATATTATATCCATGACTTACACACAGAGAGACATATTATATCCATGACTTACAAACAGAGAAAAACATATTATATCCATGACTTACAAACAGAGAGAGACATATTATATCCATGACTTACAAACAGAGAGAGACATATTATATCCATGACTTACAAACAGAGAGAGACATATTATATCCATGACTTACAAACAGAGAGAGACATATTATATCCATGACTTACAACCAGAGAGACATATTATATCCATGACTTACAAACAGAGAGAGACATATTATATCCATGACTTACAAACAGAGAGAGACATATAATATCCATGACTTACAAACAGAGAGAGGCATATTATATCCATGACTTACACACAGAGAGAGACATATTATATTCATGACTTACACACAGAGAGACATATTATATCCATGACTTACAAACAGAGAGAGACATATTATATCCATGACTTACAAACAGAGAGAGACTTATTATATCCATGACTTACAAACAGAGAGAGACATATTATATCCATGACTTACAAACAGAGAGAGACATATTATATCCATGACTTACAAACAGAGAGAGACTTATTATATCCATGACTTACACACAGAGAGAGACATATTATATCCATGACTTACAAACAGAGGCATATTATATCCATGAATTACACACAGAGAGAGACATATTATATCCATGACTTACACACAGAGAGACATATTATATCCATGACTTACAAACAGAGAGAGACATATTATATCCATGACTTACAAACAGAGAGAGACTTATTATATCCATGACTTACAAACAGAGAGAGGCATATTATATCCATGACTTACAAACAGAGAGAGACATATTATATCCATGACTTACAAACAGAGAGAGACATATTATATCCATGACTTACAAACAGAGAGAGACATATTATATCCATGACTTACAAACAGAGAGACAAATTATATCCATGACTTACAAACAGAGAGAGACATATTATATCCATGACTTACAAACAGAGAGAGACATATTATATCCATGACTTACAAACAGAGAGAGACATATTATATCCATGACTTACAAACAGAGAGAGACATATTATATCCATGACTTACACACAGAGAGAGACATATTATATCCATGACTTACAAACAGAGAGAGGCATATTATATCCATGACTTACAAACAGAGAGAGACATATTATATCCATGACTTACAAACAGAGAGAGACATATTATATCCATGACTTACACACAGAGAGAGACATATTATATCCATGACTTACAAACAGAGAGAGGCATATTATATCCATGACTTACAAACAGAGAGAGACATATTATATCCATGACTTACAAACAGAGAGAGACATATTATATCCATGACTTACACACAGAGAGAGACATATTATATCCATGACTTACAAACAGAGAAAAACATATTATATCCATGACTTACAAACAGAGAGACATATTATATCCATGACTTACAAACAGAGAGAGACATATTATATCCATGACTTACAAACAGAGAGAGACATATTATATCCATGACTTACAAACAGAGAGAGACATATTATATCCATGACTTACAAACAGAGAGAGACATATTATATCCATGACTTACAAACAGAGAGACATATTATATCCATGACTTACAAACAGAGAGAGACATATTATATCCATGACTTACAAACAGAGAGAGACATATTATATCCATGACTTACACACAGAGAGAGACATATTATATCCATGACTTAAAAACAGAGAGAGGCATATTATATCCATGACTTAAAAACAGAAAGAGACATATTACATTCATGACTTACACACAGAGAGACATATTATATCCATGACTTACACACAGAGAGACATATTATATCCATGACTTACAAACAGAGAGACATATTATATCCATGACTTACAAACAGAGAGAGACATATTATATCCATGACTTACAAACAGAGAGACATAGTATATCCATGACTTACAAACAGAGAGAGACATATTATATCCATGACTTACAAACAGAGAGAGACATATTATATCCATGACTTACAAACAGAGAGATACATATTATATCCATGACTTACAAACATAGACAGACATATTATGTCCATGACTTACAAACAGAGAGAGAAATATTATATCCATGACTTACAAACAGAGAAAAATATATTATATCCATGACTTACAAACAGAGAGAGGCATATTATATCCATGACTTACAAACAGAGAGAGACATATTATATCCATGACTTACAAATAGAGAGAGGCATATTATATCCATGACTTACAAACAGAGAGAGACATATTATATCCATGACTTACAAACAGAGAGAGACATATTATATCCATGACTTACACACAGAGAGACATATTATATCCATGACTTACAAACAGAGAGAGACATATTATATCCATGACTTACACACAGAGAGACATATTATATCCATGACTTACAAACAGAGAAAAACATATTATATCCATGACTTACAAACAGAGAGAGACATATTATATCCATGACTTACAAACAGAGAGAGACATATTATATCCATGACTTACAAACAGAGAGAGACATATTATATCCATGACTTACAAACAGAGAGAGACATATTATATCCATGACTTACAAACAGAGAGAGACATATTATATCCATGACTTACAAACAGAGAGATACATATTATATCCATGACTTACAAACATAGAGAGACATATTATGTCCATGACTTACAAACAGAGAGAGGCATATTATATCCATGACTTACAAACAGAAAGAGACATATTACATTCATGACTTACACACAGAGAGACATATTATATCCATGACTTACACACAGAGAGACATATTATATCCATGACTTACAAACAGAGAGACATATTATATCCATGACTTACAAACAGAGAGACATATTATATCCATGACTTACAAACAGAGAGATACATATTATATCCATGACTTACAAACATAGAGAGACATATTATGTCCATGACTTACAAACAGAGAGAGAAATATTATATCCATGACTTACAAACAGAGAGACATATTATATCCATGACTTACAAACAGAGAGAGACATATTATATCCATGACTTACAAACAGAGAGAGACATATTATATCCATGACTTACACACAGAGAGAGACATATTATATCCATGACTTAAAAACAGAGAGAGGCATATTATATCCATGACTTAAAAACAGAAAGAGACATATTACATTCATGACTTACACACAGAGAGACATATTATATCCATGACTTACACACAGAGAGACATATTATATCCATGACTTACAAACAGAGAGACATATTATATCCATGACTTACAAACAGAGAGAGACATATTATATCCATGACTTACAAACAGAGAGACATAGTATATCCATGACTTACAAACAGAGAGAGACATATTATATCCATGACTTACAAACAGAGAGAGACATATTATATCCATGACTTACAAACAGAGAGACATATTATATCCATGACTTACAAACAGAGAGAGACATATTATATCCATGACTTACAAACAGAGAGAGACATATTATATCCATGACTTACAAACAGAGAGACATATTATATCCATGCCTTACAAACAGAGAGAGACATATTATATCCATGACTTACAAACAGAGAGAGACATATTATATCCATGACTTACAAACAGAGAGAGACATATTATATCCATGACTTACAAACAGAGAGATACATATTATATCCATGACTTACAAACATAGAGAGACATATTATGTCCATGACTTACAAACAGAGAGAGAAATATTATATCCATGACTTACAAACAGAGAAAAATATATTATATCCATGACTTACAAACAGAGAGAGGCATATTATATCCATGACTTACAAACAGAGAGAGACATATTATATCCATGACTTACAAATAGAGAGAGGCATATTATATCCATGACTTACAAACAGAGAGAGACATATTATATCCATGACTTACAAACAGAGAGAGACATATTATATCCATGACTTACACACAGAGAGACATATTATATCCATGACTTACAAACAGAGAGAGACATATTATATCCATGACTTACACACAGAGAGACATATTATATCCATGACTTACAAACAGAGAAAAACATATTATATCCATGACTTACAAACAGAGAGAGACATATTATATCCATGACTTACAAACTGAGAGAGACATATTATATCCATGACTTACAAACAGAGAGAGACATATTATATCCATGACTTACAAACAGAGAGAGACATATTATATCCATGACTTACAAACAGAGAGACATATTATATCCATGACTTACAAACAGAGAGAGACATATTATATCCATGACTTACAAACAGAGAGAGACATATTATATCCATGACTTACACACAGAGAGAGACATATAATATCCATGACTTACAAACAGAGAGAGGCATATTATATCCATGACTTACACACAGAGAGAGACATATTATATTCATGACTTACACACAGAGAGACATATTATATCCATGACTTACACACAGAGAGACATATTATATCCATGACTTACAAACAGAGAGACATATTATATCCATGACTTACAAACAGAGAGAGACATATCATATCCATGACTTACAAACAGAGAGAGACATATTATATCCATGACTTACAAACAGAGAGAGACATATTATATCCATGACTTACAAACAGAGAGAGACATATTATATCCATGACTTACAAACAGAGAGACAAATTATATCCATGACTTACAAACAGAGAGAGACATATTATATCCATGACTTACAAACAGAGAGAGACATATTATATCCATGACTTACAAACAGAGAGAGACATATTATATCCATGACTTACAAACAGAGAGAGACATATTATATCCATGACTTACACACAGAGAGAGACATATTATATCCATGACTTACAAACAGAGAGAGGCATATTATATCCATGACTTACACACAGAGAGAGGCATATTATATTCATGACTTACACACAAAGAGACATATTATATCCATGACTTACAAACAGAGAGAGACATATTATATCCATGACTTACAAACAGAGAGAGACATATTATATCCATGACTTACAAACAGAGAAAAATATATTATATCCATGACTTACAAACAGAGAGAGGCATATTATATCCATGACTTACACACAGAGAGAGACATATTATATTCATGACTTACACACAGAGAGACATATTATATCCATGACTTACACACAGAGAGACATATTATATCCATGACTTACAAACAGAGAGACATATTATATCCATGACTTACAAACAGAGAGAGACATATCATATCCATGACTTACAAACAGAGAGAGACATATTATATCCATGACTTACAAACAGAGAGAGACATATTATATCCATGACTTACAAACAGAGAGAGACATATTATATCCATGACTTACAAACAGAGAGACAAATTATATCCATGACTTACAAACAGAGAGAGACATATTATATCCATGACTTACAAACAGAGAGAGACATATTATATCCATGACTTACAAACAGAGAGAGACATATTATATCCATGACTTACAAACAGAGAGAGACATATTATATCCATGACTTACACACAGAGAGAGACATATTATATCCATGACTTACAAACAGAGAGAGGCATATTATATCCATGACTTACACACAGAGAGAGGCATATTATATTCATGACTTACACACAAAGAGACATATTATATCCATGACTTACAAACAGAGAGAGACATATTATATCCATGACTTACAAACAGAGAGAGACATATTATATCCATGACTTACAAACAGAGAAAAATATATTATATCCATGACTTACAAACAGAGAGAGGCATATTATATCCATGACTTACAAACAGAGAGAGACATATTATATCCATGACTTACAAATAGAGAGAGGCATATTATATCCATGACTTACAAACAGAGAGAGACATATTATATCCATGACTTACAAACAGAGAGAGACATATTATATCCATGACTTACACACAGAGAGACATATTATATCCATGACTTACAAACAGAGAGAGACATATTATATCCATGACTTACACACAGAGAGACATATTATATCCATGACTTACAAACAGAGAAAAACATATTATATCCATGACTTACAAACAGAGAGAGACATATTATATCCATGACTTACAAACAGAGAGAGACATATTATATCCATGACTTACAAACAGAGAGAGACATATTATATCCATGACTTACAAACAGAGAGAGACATATTATATCCATGACTTACAACCAGAGAGACATATTATATCCATGACTTACAAACAGAGAGAGACATATTATATCCATGACTTACAAACAGAGAGAGACATATAATATCCATGACTTACAAACAGAGAGAGGCATATTATATCCATGACTTACACACAGAGAGAGACATATTATATTCATGACTTACACACAGAGAGACATATTATATCCATGACTTACAAACAGAGAGAGACATATTATATCCATGACTTACAAACAGAGAGAGACTTATTATATCCATGACTTACAAACAGAGAGAGACATATTATATCCATGACTTACAAACAGAGGCATATTATATCCATGAATTACACACAGAGAGAGACATATTATATCCATGACTTACACACAGAGAGACATATTATATCCATGACTTACAAACAGAGAGAGACATATTATATCCATGACTTACAAACAGAGAGAGACTTATTATATCCATGACTTACAAACAGAGAGAGGCATATTATATCCATGACTTACAAACAGAGAGAGACATATTATATCCATGACTTACAAACAGAGAGACATATTATATCCATGACTTACAAACAGAGAGAGACATATTATATCCATGACTTACAAACAGAGAGAGACATATTATATCCATGACTTACAAACAGAGAGAGACATATTATATCCATGACTTACAAACAGAGAGATACATATTATATCCATGACTTACAAACATAGAGAGACATATTATGTCCATGACTTACAAACAGAGAGAGGCATATTATATCCATGACTTACAAACAGAAAGAGACATATTACATTCATGACTTACACACAGAGAGACATATTATATCCATGACTTACACACAGAGAGACATATTATATCCATGACTTACAAACAGAGAGACATATTATATCCATGACTTACAAACAGAGAGACATATTATATCCATGACTTACAAACAGAGAGAGACATATTATATCCATGACTTACAAACAGAGAGAGACATATTATATCCATGACTTACAAACAGAGAGATACATATTATATCCATGACTTACAAACATAGAGAGACATATTATGTCCATGACTTACAAACAGAGAGAGAAATATTATATCCATGACTTACAAACAGAGAAAAATATATTATATCCATGACTTACAAACAGAGAGAGGCATATTATATCCATGACTTACAAACAGAGAGAGACATATTATATCCATGACTTACAAATAGAGAGAGGCATATTATATCCATGACTTACAAACAGAGAGAGACATATTATATCCATGACTTACAAACAGAGAGAGACATATTATATCCATGACTTACAAACATAGAGAGACATATTATGTCCATGACTTACAAACAGAGAGAGAAATATTATATCCATGACTTACAAACAGAGAAAAATATATTATATCCATGACTTACAAACAGAGAGAGGCATATTATATCCATTACTTACAAACAGAGAGAGACATATTATATCCATGACTTACAAATAGAGAGAGGCATATTATATCCATGAGTTACAAACAGAGAGAGACATATTATATCCATGACTTACAAACAGAGAGAGACATATTATATCCATGACTTACAAACAGAGAGAGACATATTATATCCATGACTTACACACAGAGAGACATATTATATCCATGACTTACAAACAGAGAGAGACATATTATATCCATGACTTACACACAGAGAGACATATTATATCCATGACTTACAAACAGAGAAAAACATATTATATCCATGACTTACAAACAGAGAGACATATTATATCCATGACTTACAAACAGAGAGAGACATATTATATCCATGACTTACAAACAGAGAGAGACATATTATATCCATGACTTACAAACAGAGAGAGACATATTATATCCATGACTTACAAACAGAGAGAGACATATTATATCCATGACTTACAAACAGAGAGACATATTATATCCATGACTTACAAACAGAGAGAGACATATTATATCCATGACTTACAAACAGAGAGAGACATATTATATCCATGACTTACACACAGAGAGAGACATATAATATCCATGACTTATAAACAGAGAGAGGCATATTATATCCATGACTTACACACAGAGAGAGACATATTATATTCATGACTTACACACAGAGAGACATATTATATCCATGACTTACACACAGAGAGACATATTATATCCATGACTTACAAACAGAGAGACATATTATATCCATGACTTACAAACAGAGAGAGACATATCATATCCATGACTTACAAACAGAGAGAGACATATTATATCCATGACTTACAAACAGAGAGAGACATATTATATCCATGACTTACAAACAGAGAGAGACATATTATATCCATGACTTACAAACAGAGAGACAAATTATATCCATGACTTACAAACAGAGAGAGACATATTATATCCATGACTTACAAACAGAGAGAGACATATTATATCCATGACTTACAAACAGAGAGAGACATATTATATCCATGACTTACAAACAGAGAGAGACATATTATATCCATGACTTACACACAGAGAGAGACATATTATATCCATGACTTACAAACAGAGAGAGGCATATTATATCCATGACTTACACACAGAGAGAGGCATATTATATTCATGACTTACACACAAAGAGACATATTATATCCATGACTTACAAACAGAGAGAGACATATTATATCCATGACTTACAAACAGAGAGAGACATATTATATCCATGACTTACAAACAGAGAGAGACATATTATATCCATGACTTACAAACAGAGAGAGACATATTATATCCATGACTTACAAACAGAGAGAGACATATTATATCCATGACTTACAAACAGAGAGACATATTATATCCATGACTTACAAACAGAGAGAGACATATTATATCCATGACTTACAAACAGAGAGAGACTTATTATATCCATGACTTACAAACAGAGAGAGACATATTATATCCATGACTTACAAACAGAGAGAGACATATTATATCCATGACTTACAAACAGAGAGAGACTTATTATATCCATGACTTACACACAGAGAGAGACATATTATATCCATGACTTACAAACAGAGGCATATTATATCCATGAATTACACACAGAGAGAGACATATTATATCCATGACTTACACACAGAGAGACATATTATATCCATGACTTACACACAGAGAGACATATTATATCCATGACTTACAAACAGAGAGAGACATATTATATCCATGACTTACAAACAGAGAGAGACATATTATATCCATGACTTACAAACAGAGAGAGACTTATTATATCCATGACTTACAAACAGAGAGAGGCATATTATATCCATGACTTACAAACAGAGAGAGACATATTATATCCATGACTTACAAACAGAGAGACATATTATATCCATGACTTACAAACAGAGAGAGACATATTATATCCAAGACTTACAAACAGAGAGACATATTATATCCATGACTTACAAACAGAGAGATACATATTATATCCATGACTTACAAACATAGAGAGACATATTATGTCCATGACTTACAAACAGAGAGAGGCATATTATATCCATGACTTACAAACAGAAAGAGACATATTACATTCATGACTTACACACAGAGAGACATATTATATCCATGACTTACACACAGAGAGACATATTATATCCATGACTTACAAACAGAGAGACATATTATATCCATGACTTACAAACAGAGAGACATATTATATCCATGACTTACAAACAGAGAGAGACATATTATATCCATGACTTACAAACAGAGAGAGACATATTATATCCATGACTTACAAACAGAGAGATACATATTATATCCATGACTTACAAACATAGAGAGACATATTATGTCCATGACTTACAAACAGAGAGAGAAATATTATATCCATGACTTACAAACAGAGAAAAATATATTATATCCATGACTTACAAACAGAGAGAGGCATATTATATCCATGACTTACAAACAGAGAGAGACATATTATATCCATGACTTACAAATAGAGAGAGGCATATTATATCCATGACTTACAAACAGAGAGAGACATATTATATCCATGACTTACAAACAGAGAGAGACATATTATATCCATGACTTACAAACATAGAGAGACATATTATGTCCATGACTTACAAACAGAGAGAGAAATATTATATCCATGACTTACAAACAGAGAAAAATATATTATATCCATGACTTACAAACAGAGAGAGGCATATTATATCCATTACTTACAAACAGAGAGAGACATATTATATCCATGACTTACAAATAGAGAGAGGCATATTATATCCATGACTTACAAACAGAAAGAGACATATTATATCCATGACTTACAAACAGAGAGACATATTATATCCATGACTTACAAACAGAGAGACATATTATATCCATGACTTACAAACAGAGAGAGACATATTATATCCATGACTTACAAACAGAGAGAGACATATTATATCCATGACTTACAAACAGAGAGATACATATTATATCCATGACTTACAAACATAGAGAGACATATTATGTCCATGACTTACAAACAGAGAGAGAAATATTATATCCATGACTTACAAACAGAGAAAAATATATTATATCCATGACTTACAAACAGAGAGAGGCATATTATATCCATGACTTACAAACAAAGAGAGACATATTATATCCATGACTTACAAACAGAGAGAGACATATTATATCCATGACTTACAAACATAGAGAGACATATTATGTCCATGACTTACAAACAGAGAGAGAAATATTATATCCATGACTTACAAACAGAGAAAAATATATTATATCCATGACTTACAAACAGAGAGAGGCATATTATATCCATTACTTACAAACAGAGAGAGACATATTATATCCATGACTTACAAATAGAGAGAGGCATATTATATCCATGACTTACAAACAGAGAGAGACATATTATATCCATGACTTACAAACAGAGAGACATATTATATCCATGACTTACAAACAGAGAGACATATTATATCCATGACTTACAAACAGAGAGAGACATATTATATCCATGACTTACAAACAGAGAGAGACATATTATATCCATGACTTACAAACAGAGAGATACATATTATATCCATGACTTACAAACATAGAGAGACATATTATGTCCATGACTTACAAACAGAGAGAGAAATATTATATCCATGACTTACAAACAGAGAAAAATATATTATATCCATGACTTACAAACAGAGAGAGGCATATTATATCCATGACTTACAAACAGAGAGAGACATATTATATCCATGACTTACAAATAGAGAGAGGCATATTATATCCATGACTTACAAACAGAGAGAGACATATTATATCCATGACTTACAAACAGAGAGAGACATATTATATCCATGACTTACAAACAGAGAGAGACATATTATATCCATGACTTACACACAGAGAGACATATTATATCCATGACTTACAAACAGAGAGAGACATATTATATCCATGACTTACACTCAGAGAGACATATTATATCCATGACTTACAAACAGAGAAAAACATATTATATCCATGACTTACAAACAGAGAGACATATTATATCCATGACTTACAAACAGAGAGAGACATATTATATCCATGACTTACAAACAGAGAGAGACATATTATATCCATGACTTACAAACAGAGAGAGACATATTATATCCATGACTTACAAACAGAGAGAGACATATTATATCCATGACTTACAAACAGAGAGACATATTATATCCATGACTTACAAACAGAGAGAGACATATTATATCCATGACTTACAAACAGAGAGAGACATATTATATCCATGACTTACACACAGAGAGAGACATATAATATCCATGACTTATAAACAGAGAGAGGCATATTATATCCATGACTTACACACAGAGAGAGACATATTATATTCATGACTTACACACAGAGAGACATATTATATCCATGACTTACACACAGAGAGACATATTATATCCATGACTTACAAACAGAGAGACATATTATATCCATGACTTACAAACAGAGAGAGACATATCATATCCATGACTTACAAACAGAGAGAGACATATTATATCCATGACTTACAAACAGAGAGAGACATATTATATCCATGACTTACAAACAGAGAGAGACATATTATATCCATGACTTACAAACAGAGAGACAAATTATATCCATGACTTACAAACAGAGAGAGACATATTATATCCATGACTTACAAACAGAGAGAGACATATTATATCCATGACTTACAAACAGAGAGAGACATATTATATCCATGACTTACAAACAGAGAGAGACATATTATATCCATGACTTACACACAGAGAGAGACATATTATATCCATGACTTACAAACAGAGAGAGGCATATTATATCCATGACTTACACACAGAGAGAGGCATATTATATTCATGACTTACACGCAAAGAGACATATTATATCCATGACTTACAAACAGAGAGAGACATATTATATCCATGACTTACAAACAGAGAGAGACATATTATATCCATGACTTACAAACAGAGAGAGACATATTATATCCATGACTTACAAACAGAGAGAGACATATTATATCCATGACTTACAAACAGAGAGAGACATATTATATCCATGACTTACAAACAGAGAGACATATTATATCCATGACTTACAAACAGAGAGAGACATATTATATCCATGACTTACAAACAGAGAGAGACTTATTATATCCATGACTTACAAACAGAGAGAGACATATTATATCCATGACTTACAAACAGAGAGAGACATATTATATCCATGACTTACAAACAGAGAGAGACTTATTATATCCATGACTTACACACAGAGAGAGACATATTATATCCATGACTTACAAACAGAGGCATATTATATCCATGAATTACACACAGAGAGAGACATATTATATCCATGACTTACACACAGAGAGACATATTATATCCATGACTTACACACAGAGAGACATATTATATCCATGACTTACAAACAGAGAGAGACATATTATATCCATGACTTACAAACAGAGAGAGACATATTATATCCATGACTTACAAACAGAGAGAGACTTATTATATCCATGACTTACAAACAGAGAGAGGCATATTATATCCATGACTTACAAACAGAGAGAGACATATTATATCCATGACTTACAAACAGAGAGACATATTATATCCATGACTTACAAACAGAGAGAGACATATTATATCCATGACTTACAAACAGAGAGAGACATATTATATCCATGACTTACAAACAGAGAGAGACATATTATATCCATGACTTACAAACAGAGAGATACATATTATATCCATGACTTACAAACATAGAGAGACATATTATGTCCATGACTTACAAACAGAGAGAGGCATATTATATCCATGACTTACAAACAGAAAGAGACATATTACATTCATGACTTACACACAGAGAGACATATTATATCCATGACTTACACACAGAGAGACATATTATATCCATGACTTACAAACAGAGAGACATATTATATCCATGACTTACAAACAGAGAGACATATTATATCCATGACTTACAAACAGAGAGAGACATATTATATCCATGACTTACAAACAGAGAGAGACATATTATATCCATGACTTACAAACAGAGAGATACATATTATATCCATGACTTACAAACATAGAGAGACATATTATGTCCATGACTTACAAACAGAGAGAGAAATATTATATCCATGACTTACAAACAGAGAAAAATATATTATATCCATGACTTACAAACAGAGAGAGGCATATTATATCCATGACTTACAAACAGAGAGAGACATATTATATCCATGACTTACAAATAGAGAGAGGCATATTATATCCATGACTTACAAACAGAGAGAGACATATTATATCCATGACTTACAAACAGAGAGAGACATATTATATCCATGACTTACAAACATAGAGAGACATATTATGTCCATGACTTACAAACAGAGAGAGAAATATTATATCCATGACTTACAAACAGAGAAAAATATATTATATCCATGACTTACAAACAGAGAGAGGCATATTATATCCATTACTTACAAACAGAGAGAGACATATTATATCCATGACTTACAAATAGAGAGAGGCATATTATATCCATGACTTACAAACAGAAAGAGACATATTATATCCATGACTTACAAACAGAGAGACATATTATATCCATGACTTACAAACAGAGAGACATATTATATCCATGACTTACAAACAGAGAGAGACATATTATATCCATGACTTACAAACAGAGAGAGACATATTATATCCATGACTTACAAACAGAGAGATACATATTATATCCATGACTTACAAACATAGAGAGACATATTATGTCCATGACTTACAAACAGAGAGAGACATATTATATCCATGACTTACAAACAGAGAGAGACATATTATATCCATGACTTACAAACAGAGAGAGACATATTATATCCATGACTTACAAACAGAGAGAGACATATTATATCCATGACTTACAAACAGAGAGAGACATATTATATCCATGACTTACAAACAGAGAGAGACATATTATATCCATGACTTACAAACAGAGAGACATATTATATCCATGACTTACAAACAGAGAGAGACATATTATATCCATGACTTACAAACAGAGAGAGACTTATTATATCCATGACTTACAAACAGAGAGAGACATATTATATCCATGACTTACAAACAGAGAGAGACATATTATATCCATGACTTACAAACAGAGAGAGACTTATTATATCCATGACTTACACACAGAGAGAGACATATTATATCCATGACTTACAAACAGAGGCATATTATATCCATGAATTACACACAGAGAGAGACATATTATATCCATGACTTACACACAGAGAGACATATTATATCCATGACTTACACACAGAGAGACATATTATATCCATGACTTACAAACAGAGAGAGACATATTATATCCATGACTTACAAACAGAGAGAGACATATTATATCCATGACTTACAAACAGAGAGAGACTTATTATATCCATGACTTACAAACAGAGAGAGACATATTATATCCATGACTTACAAACATAGAGAGACATATTATGTCCATGACTTACAAACAGAGAGAGAAATATTATATCCATGACTTACAAACAGAGAAAAATATATTATATCCATGACTTACAAACAGAGAGAGGCATATTATATCCATTACTTACAAACAGAGAGAGACATATTATATCCATGACTTACAAATAGAGAGAGGCATATTATATCCATGACTTACAAACAGAAAGAGACATATTATATCCATGACTTACAAACAGAGAGACATATTATATCCATGACTTACAAACAGAGAGACATATTATATCCATGACTTACAAACAGAGAGAGACATATTATATCCATGACTTACAAACAGAGAGAGACATATTATATCCATGACTTACAAACAGAGAGATACATATTATATCCATGACTTACAAACATAGAGAGACATATTATGTCCATGACTTACAAACAGAGAGAGAAATATTATATCCATGACTTACAAACAGAGAAAAATATATTATATCCATGACTTACAAACAGAGAGAGGCATATTATATCCATGACTTACAAACAAAGAGAGACATATTATATCCATGACTTACAAACAGAGAGAGACATATTATATCCATGACTTACAAACATAGAGAGACATATTATGTCCATGACTTACAAACAGAGAGAGAAATATTATATCCATGACTTACAAACAGAGAAAAATATATTATATCCATGACTTACAAACAGAGAGAGGCATATTATATCCATTACTTACAAACAGAGAGAGACATATTATATCCATGACTTACAAATAGAGAGAGGCATATTATATCCATGACTTACAAACAGAGAGAGACATATTATATCCATGACTTACAAACAGAGAGACATATTATATCCATGACTTACAAACAGAGAGACATATTATATCCATGACTTACAAACAGAGAGAGACATATTATATCCATGACTTACAAACAGAGAGAGACATATTATATCCATGACTTACAAACAGAGAGATACATATTATATCCATGACTTACAAACATAGAGAGACATATTATGTCCATGACTTACAAACAGAGAGAGAAATATTATATCCATGACTTACAAACAGAGAAAAATATATTATATCCATGACTTACAAACAGAGAGAGGCATATTATATCCATGACTTACAAACAGAGAGAGACATATTATATCCATGACTTACAAATAGAGAGAGGCATATTATATCCATGACTTACAAACAGAGAGAGACATATTATATCCATGACTTACAAACAGAGAGAGACATATTATATCCATGACTTACAAACAGAGAGAGACATATTATATCCATGACTTACACACAGAGAGACATATTATATCCATGACTTACAAACAGAGAGAGACATATTATATCCATGACTTACACTCAGAGAGACATATTATATCCATGACTTACAAACAGAGAAAAACATATTATATCCATGACTTACAAACAGAGAGACATATTATATCCATGACTTACAAACAGAGAGAGACATATTATATCCATGACTTACAAACAGAGAGAGACATATTATATCCATGACTTACAAACAGAGAGAGACATATTATATCCATGACTTACAAACAGAGAGAGACATATTATATCCATGACTTACAAACAGAGAGACATATTATATCCATGACTTACAAACAGAGAGAGACATATTATATCCATGACTTACAAACAGAGAGAGACATATTATATCCATGACTTACACACAGAGAGAGACATATAATATCCATGACTTATAAACAGAGAGAGGCATATTATATCCATGACTTACACACAGAGAGAGACATATTATATTCATGACTTACACACAGAGAGACATATTATATCCATGACTTACACACAGAGAGACATATTATATCCATGACTTACAAACAGAGAGACATATTATATCCATGACTTACAAACAGAGAGAGACATATCATATCCATGACTTACAAACAGAGAGAGACATATTATATCCATGACTTACAAACAGAGAGAGACATATTATATCCATGACTTACAAACAGAGAGAGACATATTATATCCATGACTTACAAACAGAGAGACAAATTATATCCATGACTTACAAACAGAGAGAGACATATTATATCCATGACTTACAAACAGAGAGAGACATATTATATCCATGACTTACAAACAGAGAGAGACATATTATATCCATGACTTACAAACAGAGAGAGACATATTATATCCATGACTTACACACAGAGAGAGACATATTATATCCATGACTTACAAACAGAGAGAGGCATATTATATCCATGACTTACACACAGAGAGAGGCATATTATATTCATGACTTACACGCAAAGAGACATATTATATCCATGACTTACAAACAGAGAGAGACATATTATATCCATGACTTACAAACAGAGAGAGACATATTATATCCATGACTTACAAACAGAGAGAGACATATTATATCCATGACTTACAAACAGAGAGAGACATATTATATCCATGACTTACAAACAGAGAGAGACATATTATATCCATGACTTACAAACAGAGAGACATATTATATCCATGACTTACAAACAGAGAGAGACATATTATATCCATGACTTACAAACAGAGAGAGACTTATTATATCCATGACTTACAAACAGAGAGAGACATATTATATCCATGACTTACAAACAGAGAGAGACATATTATATCCATGACTTACAAACAGAGAGAGACTTATTATATCCATGACTTACACACAGAGAGAGACATATTATATCCATGACTTACAAACAGAGGCATATTATATCCATGAATTACACACAGAGAGAGACATATTATATCCATGACTTACACACAGAGAGACATATTATATCCATGACTTACACACAGAGAGACATATTATATCCATGACTTACAAACAGAGAGAGACATATTATATCCATGACTTACAAACAGAGAGAGACATATTATATCCATGACTTACAAACAGAGAGAGACTTATTATATCCATGACTTACAAACAGAGAGAGGCATATTATATCCATGACTTACAAACAGAGAGAGACATATTATATCCATGACTTACAAACAGAGAGACATATTATATCCATGACTTACAAACAGAGAGAGACATATTATATCCATGACTTACAAACAGAGAGAGACATATTATATCCATGACTTACAAACAGAGAGAGACATATTATATCCATGACTTACAAACAGAGAGATACATATTATATCCATGACTTACAAACATAGAGAGACATATTATGTCCATGACTTACAAACAGAGAGAGGCATATTATATCCATGACTTACAAACAGAAAGAGACATATTACATTCATGACTTACACACAGAGAGACATATTATATCCATGACTTACACACAGAGAGACATATTATATCCATGACTTACAAACAGAGAGACATATTATATCCATGACTTACAAACAGAGAGACATATTATATCCATGACTTACAAACAGAGAGAGACATATTATATCCATGACTTACAAACAGAGAGAGACATATTATATCCATGACTTACAAACAGAGAGATACATATTATATCCATGACTTACAAACATAGAGAGACATATTATGTCCATGACTTACAAACAGAGAGAGAAATATTATATCCATGACTTACAAACAGAGAAAAATATATTATATCCATGACTTACAAACAGAGAGAGGCATATTATATCCATGACTTACAAACAGAGAGAGACATATTATATCCATGACTTACAAATAGAGAGAGGCATATTATATCCATGACTTACAAACAGAGAGAGACATATTATATCCATGACTTACAAACAGAGAGAGACATATTATATCCATGACTTACAAACATAGAGAGACATATTATGTCCATGACTTACAAACAGAGAGAGAAATATTATATCCATGACTTACAAACAGAGAAAAATATATTATATCCATGACTTACAAACAGAGAGAGGCATATTATATCCATTACTTACAAACAGAGAGAGACATATTATATCCATGACTTACAAATAGAGAGAGGCATATTATATCCATGACTTACAAACAGAAAGAGACATATTATATCCATGACTTACAAACAGAGAGACATATTATATCCATGACTTACAAACAGAGAGACATATTATATCCATGACTTACAAACAGAGAGAGACATATTATATCCATGACTTACAAACAGAGAGAGACATATTATATCCATGACTTACAAACAGAGAGATACATATTATATCCATGACTTACAAACATAGAGAGACATATTATGTCCATGACTTACAAACAGAGAGAGACATATTATATCCATGACTTACAAACAGAGAGAGACATATTATATCCATGACTTACAAACAGAGAGAGACATATTATATCCATGACTTACAAACAGAGAGAGACATATTATATCCATGACTTACAAACAGAGAGAGACATATTATATCCATGACTTACAAACAGAGAGAGACATATTATATCCATGACTTACAAACAGAGAGACATATTATATCCATGACTTACAAACAGAGAGAGACATATTATATCCATGACTTACAAACAGAGAGAGACTTATTATATCCATGACTTACAAACAGAGAGAGACATATTATATCCATGACTTACAAACAGAGAGAGACATATTATATCCATGACTTACAAACAGAGAGAGACTTATTATATCCATGACTTACACACAGAGAGAGACATATTATATCCATGACTTACAAACAGAGGCATATTATATCCATGAATTACACACAGAGAGAGACATATTATATCCATGACTTACACACAGAGAGACATATTATATCCATGACTTACACACAGAGAGACATATTATATCCATGACTTACAAACAGAGAGAGACATATTATATCCATGACTTACAAACAGAGAGAGACATATTATATCCATGACTTACAAACAGAGAGAGACTTATTATATCCATGACTTACAAACAGAGAGAGGCATATTATATCCATGACTTACAAACAGAGAGAGACATATTATATCCATGACTTACAAACAGAGAGACATATTATATCCATGACTTACAAACAGAGAGAGACATATTATATCCATGACTTACAAACAGAGAGACATATTATATCCATGACTTACAAACAGAGAGATACATATTATATCCATGACTTACAAACATAGAGAGACATATTATGTCCATGACTTACAAACAGAGAGAGGCATATTATATCCATGACTTACAAACAGAAAGAGACATATTACATTCATGACTTACACACAGAGAGACATATTATATCCATGACTTACACACAGAGAGACATATTATATCCATGACTTACAAACAGAGAGACATATTATATCCATGACTTACAAACAGAGAGACATATTATATCCATGACTTACAAACAGAGAGAGACATATTATATCCATGACTTACAAACAGAGAGAGACATATTATATCCATGACTTACAAACAGAGAGATACATATTATATCCATGACTTACAAACATAGAGAGACATATTATGTCCATGACTTACAAACAGAGAGAGAAATATTATATCCATGACTTACAAACAGAGAAAAATATATTATATCCATGACTTACAAACAGAGAGAGGCATATTATATCCATGACTTACAAACAGAGAGAGACATATTATATCCATGACTTACAAATAGAGAGAGGCATATTATATCCATGACTTACAAACAGAGAGAGACATATTATATCCATGACTTACAAACAGAGAGAGACATATTATATCCATGACTTACAAACATAGAGAGACATATTATGTCCATGACTTACAAACAGAGAGAGAAATATTATATCCATGACTTACAAACAGAGAAAAATATATTATATCCATGACTTACAAACAGAGAGAGGCATATTATATCCATTACTTACAAACAGAGAGAGACATATTATATCCATGACTTACAAATAGAGAGAGGCATATTATATCCATGACTTACAAACAGAAAGAGACATATTATATCCATGACTTACAAACAGAGAGACATATTATATCCATGACTTACAAACAGAGAGACATATTATATCCATGACTTACAAACAGAGAGAGACATATTATATCCATGACTTACAAACAGAGAGAGACATATTATATCCATGACTTACAAACAGAGAGATACATATTATATCCATGACTTACAAACATAGAGAGACATATTATGTCCATGACTTACAAACAGAGAGAGAAATATTATATCCATGACTTACAAACAGAGAAAAATATATTATATCCATGACTTACAAACAGAGAGAGGCATATTATATCCATGACTTACAAACAAAGAGAGACATATTATATCCATGACTTACAAACAGAGAGAGACATATTATATCCATGACTTACAAACATAGAGAGACATATTATGTCCATGACTTACAAACAGAGAGAGAAATATTATATCCATGACTTACAAACAGAGAAAAATATATTATATCCATGACTTACAAACAGAGAGAGGCATATTATATCCATTACTTACAAACAGAGAGAGACATATTATATCCATGACTTACAAATAGAGAGAGGCATATTATATCCATGACTTACAAACAGAGAGAGACATATTATATCCATGACTTACAAACAGAGAGACATATTATATCCATGACTTACAAACAGAGAGACATATTATATCCATGACTTACAAACAGAGAGAGACATATTATATCCATGACTTACAAACAGAGAGAGACATATTATATCCATGACTTACAAACAGAGAGATACATATTATATCCATGACTTACAAACATAGAGAGACATATTATGTCCATGACTTACAAACAGAGAGAGAAATATTATATCCATGACTTACAAACAGAGAAAAATATATTATAACCATGACTTACAAACAGAGAGAGGCATATTATATCCATGACTTACAAACAGAGAGAGACATATTATATCCATGACTTACAAATAGAGAGAGGCATATTATATCCATGACTTACAAACAGAGAGAGACATATTATATCCATGACTTACAAACAGAGAGAGACATATTATATCCATGACTTACAAACAGAGAGAGACATATTATATCCATGACTTACACACAGAGAGACATATTATATCCATGACTTACAAACAGAGAGAGACATATTATATCCATGACTTACACTCAGAGAGACATATTATATCCATGACTTACAAACAGAGAAAAACATATTATATCCATGACTTACAAACAGAGAGACATATTATATCCATGACTTACAAACAGAGAGAGACATATTATATCCATGACTTACAAACAGAGAGAGACATATTATATCCATGACTTACAAACAGAGAGAGACATATTATATCCATGACTTACAAACAGAGAGAGACATATTATATCCATGACTTACAAACAGAGAGACATATTATATCCATGACTTACAAACAGAGAGAGACATATTATATCCATGACTTACAAACAGAGAGAGACATATTATATCCATGACTTACACACAGAGAGAGACATATAATATCCATGACTTATAAACAGAGAGAGGCATATTATATCCATGACTTACACACAGAGAGAGACATATTATATTCATGACTTACACACAGAGAGACATATTATATCCATGACTTACACACAGAGAGACATATTATATCCATGACTTACAAACAGAGAGACATATTATATCCATGACTTACAAACAGAGAGAGACATATCATATCCATGACTTACAAACAGAGAGAGACATATTATATCCATGACTTACAAACAGAGAGAGACATATTATATCCATGACTTACAAACAGAGAGAGACATATTATATCCATGACTTACAAACAGAGAGACAAATTATATCCATGACTTACAAACAGAGAGAGACATATTATATCCATGACTTACAAACAGAGAGAGACATATTATATCCATGACTTACAAACAGAGAGAGACATATTATATCCATGACTTACAAACAGAGAGAGACATATTATATCCATGACTTACACACAGAGAGAGACATATTATATCCATGACTTACAAACAGAGAGAGGCATATTATATCCATGACTTACACACAGAGAGAGGCATATTATATTCATGACTTACACGCAAAGAGACATATTATATCCATGACTTACAAACAGAGAGAGACATATTATATCCATGACTTACAAACAGAGAGAGACATATTATATCCATGACTTACAAACAGAGAGAGACATATTATATCCATGACTTACAAACAGAGAGAGACATATTATATCCATGACTTACAAACAGAGAGAGACATATTATATCCATGACTTACAAACAGAGAGACATATTATATCCATGACTTACAAACAGAGAGAGACATATTATATCCATGACTTACAAACAGAGAGAGACTTATTATATCCATGACTTACAAACAGAGAGAGACATATTATATCCATGACTTACAAACAGAGAGAGACATATTATATCCATGACTTACAAACAGAGAGAGACTTATTATATCCATGACTTACACACAGAGAGAGACATATTATATCCATGACTTACAAACAGAGGCATATTATATCCATGAATTACACACAGAGAGAGACATATTATATCCATGACTTACACACAGAGAGACATATTATATCCATGACTTACACACAGAGAGACATATTATATCCATGACTTACAAACAGAGAGAGACATATTATATCCATGACTTACAAACAGAGAGAGACATATTATATCCATGACTTACAAACAGAGAGAGACTTATTATATCCATGACTTACAAACAGAGAGAGGCATATTATATCCATGACTTACAAACAGAGAGAGACATATTATATCCATGACTTACAAACAGAGAGACATATTATATCCATGACTTACAAACAGAGAGAGACATATTATATCCATGACTTACAAACAGAGAGAGACATATTATATCCATGACTTACAAACAGAGAGAGACATATTATATCCATGACTTACAAACAGAGAGATACATATTATATCCATGACTTACAAACATAGAGAGACATATTATGTCCATGACTTACAAACAGAGAGAGGCATATTATATCCATGACTTACAAACAGAAAGAGACATATTACATTCATGACTTACACACAGAGAGACATATTATATCCATGACTTACACACAGAGAGACATATTATATCCATGACTTACAAACAGAGAGACATATTATATCCATGACTTACAAACAGAGAGACATATTATATCCATGACTTACAAACAGAGAGAGACATATTATATCCATGACTTACAAACAGAGAGAGACATATTATATCCATGACTTACAAACAGAGAGATACATATTATATCCATGACTTACAAACATAGAGAGACATATTATGTCCATGACTTACAAACAGAGAGAGAAATATTATATCCATGACTTACAAACAGAGAAAAATATATTATATCCATGACTTACAAACAGAGAGAGGCATATTATATCCATGACTTACAAACAGAGAGAGACATATTATATCCATGACTTACAAATAGAGAGAGGCATATTATATCCATGACTTACAAACAGAGAGAGACATATTATATCCATGACTTACAAACAGAGAGAGACATATTATATCCATGACTTACAAACATAGAGAGACATATTATGTCCATGACTTACAAACAGAGAGAGAAATATTATATCCATGACTTACAAACAGAGAAAAATATATTATATCCATGACTTACAAACAGAGAGAGGCATATTATATCCATTACTTACAAACAGAGAGAGACATATTATATCCATGACTTACAAATAGAGAGAGGCATATTATATCCATGACTTACAAACAGAAAGAGACATATTATATCCATGACTTACAAACAGAGAGACATATTATATCCATGACTTACAAACAGAGAGACATATTATATCCATGACTTACAAACAGAGAGAGACATATTATATCCATGACTTACAAACAGAGAGAGACATATTATATCCATGACTTACAAACAGAGAGATACATATTATATCCATGACTTACAAACATAGAGAGACATATTATGTCCATGACTTACAAACAGATAGAGAAATATTATATCCATGACTTACAAACAGAGAAAAATATATTATATCCATGACTTACAAACAGAGAGAGGCATATTATATCCATGACTTACAAACAGAGAGAGACATATTATATCCATGACTTACAAATAGAGAGAGGCATATTATATCCATGACTTACAAACAGAGAGAGACATATTATATCCATGACTTACAAACAGAGAGAGACATATTATATCCATGACTTACAAACATAGAGAGACATATTATGTCCATGACTTACAAACAGAGAGAGAAATATTATATCCATGACTTACAAACAGAGAAAAATATATTATATCCATGACTTACAAACAGAGAGAGGCATATTATATCCATGACTTACAAACAGAGAGAGACATATTATATCCATGACTTACAAATAGAGAGAGGCATATTATATCCATGACTTACAAACAGAGAGAGACATATTATATCCATGACTTACAAACAGAGAGAGACATATTATATCCATGACTTACACACAGAGAGACATATTATATCCATGACTTACAAACAGAGAGAGACATATTATATCCATGACTTACACACAGAGAGACATATTATATCCATGACTTACAAACAGAGAAAAACATATTATATCCATGACTTACAAACAGAGAGAGACATATTATATCCATGACTTACAAACAGAGAGAGACATATTATATCCATGACTTACAAACAGAGAGAGACATATTATATCCATGACTTACAAACAGAGAGAGACATATTATATCCATGACTTACAAACAGAGAGACATATTATATCCATGACTTACAAACAGAGAGAGACATATTATATCCATGACTTACAAACAGAGAGAGACATATTATATCCATGACTTACACACAGAGAGAGACATATAATATCCATGACTTACAAACAGAGAGAGGCATATTATATCCATGACTTACACACAGAGAGAGACATATTATATTCATGACTTACACACAGAGAGACATATTATATCCATGACTTACACACAGAGAGACATATTATATCCATGACTTACAAACAGAGAGACATATTATATCCATGACTTACAAACAGAGAGAGACATATCATATCCATGACTTACAAACAGAGAGAGACATATTATATCCATGACTTACAAACAGAGAGAGACATATTATATCCATGACTTACAAACAGAGAGAGACATATTATATCCATGACTTACAAACAGAGAGACAAATTATATCCATGACTTACAAACAGAGAGAGACATATTATATCCATGACTTACAAACAGAGAGAGACATATTATATCCATGACTTACAAACAGAGAGAGACATATTATATCCATGACTTACAAACAGAGAGAGACATATTATATCCATGACTTACACACAGAGAGAGACATATTATATCCATGACTTACAAACAGAGAGAGGCATATTATATCCATGACTTACACACAGAGAGAGGCATATTATATTCATGACTTACACACAAAGAGACATATTATATCCATGACTTACAAACAGAGAGAGACATATTATATCCATGACTTACAAACAGAGAGAGACATATTATATCCATGACTTACAAACAGAGAAAAATATATTATATCCATGACTTACAAACAGAGAGAGGCATATTATATCCATGACTTACAAACAGAGAGAGACATATTATATCCATGACTTACAAATAGAGAGAGGCATATTATATCCATGACTTACAAACAGAGAGAGACATATTATATCCATGACTTACAAACAGAGAGAGACATATTATATCCATGACTTACACACAGAGAGACATATTATATCCATGACTTACAAACAGAGAGAGACATATTATATCCATGACTTACACACAGAGAGACATATTATATCCATGACTTACAAACAGAGAAAAAGATATTATATCCATGACTTACAAACAGAGAGAGACATATTATATCCATGACTTACAAACAGAGAGAGACATATTATATCCATGACTTACAAACAGAGAGAGACATATTATATCCATGACTTACAAACAGAGAGAGACATATTATATCCATGACTTACAAACAGAGAGACATATTATATCCATGACTTACAAACAGAGAGAGACATATTATATCCATGACTTACAAACAGAGAGAGACATATTATATCCATGACTTACACACAGAGAGAGACATATAATATCCATGACTTACAAACAGAGAGAGGCATATTATATCCATGACTTACACACAGAGAGAGACATATTATATTCATGACTTACACACAGAGAGACATATTATATCCATGACTTACAAACAGAGAGAGACATATTATATCCATGACTTACAAACAGAGAGAGACATATTATATCCATGACTTACAAACAGAGAGAGACATATTATATCCATGACTTACAAACAGAGAGACAAATTATATCCATGACTTACAAACAGAGAGAGACATATTATATCCATGACTTACAAACAGAGAGAGACATATTATATCCATGACTTACAAACAGAGAGAGACATATTATATCCATGACTTACAAACAGAGAGAGACATATTATATCCATGACTTACACACAGAGAGAGACATATTATATCCATGACTTACAAACAGAGAGAGGCATATTATATCCATGACTTACAAACAGAGAGAGACATATTATATCCATGACTAACAAACAGAGAGAGACATATTATATCCATGACTTACACACAGAGAGAGACATATTATATCCATGACTTACAAACAGAGAGAGGCATATTATATCCATGACTTACAAACAGAGAGAGACATATTATATCCATGACTTACAAACATAGAGAGACATATTATGTCCATGACTTACAAACAGAGAGAGAAATATTATATCCATGACTTACAAACAGAGAAAAATATATTATATCCATGACTTACAAACAGAGAGAGGCATATTATATCCATGACTTACAAACAGAGAGAGACATATTATATCCATGACTTACAAATAGAGAGAGGCATATTATATCCATGACTTACAAACAGAGAGAGACATATTATATCCATGACTTACAAACAGAGAGAGACATATTATATCCATGACTTACAAACATAGAGAGACATATTATGTCCATGACTTACAAACAGAGAGAGAAATATTATATCCATGACTTACAAACAGAGAAAAATATATTATATCCATGACTTACAAACAGAGAGAGGCATATTATATCCATTACTTACAAACAGAGAGAGACATATTATATCCATGACTTACAAATAGAGAGAGGCATATTATATCCATGACTTACAAACAGAAAGAGACATATTATATCCATGACTTACAAACAGAGAGACATATTATATCCATGACTTACAAACAGAGAGACATATTATATCCATGACTTACAAACAGAGAGAGACATATTATATCCATGACTTACAAACAGAGAGAGACATATTATATCCATGACTTACAAACAGAGAGATACATATTATATCCATGACTTACAAACATAGAGAGACATATTATGTCCATGACTTACAAACAGAGAGAGAAATATTATATCCATGACTTACAAACAGAGAAAAATATATTATATCCATGACTTACAAACAGAGAGAGGCATATTATATCCATGACTTACAAACAAAGAGAGACATATTATATCCATGACTTACAAACAGAGAGAGACATATTATATCCATGACTTACAAACATAGAGAGACATATTATGTCCATGACTTACAAACAGAGAGAGAAATATTATATCCATGACTTACAAACAGAGAAAAATATATTATATCCATGACTTACAAACAGAGAGAGGCATATTATATCCATTACTTACAAACAGAGAGAGACATATTATATCCATGACTTACAAATAGAGAGAGGCATATTATATCCATGACTTACAAACAGAGAGAGACATATTATATCCATGACTTACAAACAGAGAGACATATTATATCCATGACTTACAAACAGAGAGACATATTATATCCATGACTTACAAACAGAGAGAGACATATTATATCCATGACTTACAAACAGAGAGAGACATATTATATCCATGACTTACAAACAGAGAGATACATATTATATCCATGACTTACAAACATAGAGAGACATATTATGTCCATGACTTACAAACAGAGAGAGAAATATTATATCCATGACTTACAAACAGAGAAAAATATATTATATCCATGACTTACAAACAGAGAGAGGCATATTATATCCATGACTTACAAACAGAGAGAGACATATTATATCCATGACTTACAAATAGAGAGAGGCATATTATATCCATGACTTACAAACAGAGAGAGACATATTATATCCATGACTTACAAACAGAGAGAGACATATTATATCCATGACTTACAAACAGAGAGAGACATATTATATCCATGACTTACACACAGAGAGACATATTATATCCATGACTTACAAACAGAGAGAGACATATTATATCCATGACTTACACTCAGAGAGACATATTATATCCATGACTTACAAACAGAGAAAAACATATTATATCCATGACTTACAAACAGAGAGACATATTATATCCATGACTTACAAACAGAGAGAGACATATTATATCCATGACTTACAAACAGAGAGAGACATATTATATCCATGACTTACAAACAGAGAGAGACATATTATATCCATGACTTACAAACAGAGAGAGACATATTATATCCATGACTTACAAACAGAGAGACATATTATATCCATGACTTACAAACAGAGAGAGACATATTATATCCATGACTTACAAACAGAGAGAGACATATTATATCCATGACTTACACACAGAGAGAGACATATAATATCCATGACTTATAAACAGAGAGAGGCATATTATATCCATGACTTACACACAGAGAGAGACATATTATATTCATGACTTACACACAGAGAGACATATTATATCCATGACTTACACACAGAGAGACATATTATATCCATGACTTACAAACAGAGAGACATATTATATCCATGACTTACAAACAGAGAGAGACATATCATATCCATGACTTACAAACAGAGAGAGACATATTATATCCATGACTTACAAACAGAGAGAGACATATTATATCCATGACTTACAAACAGAGAGAGACATATTATATCCATGACTTACAAACAGAGAGACAAATTATATCCATGACTTACAAACAGAGAGAGACATATTATATCCATGACTTACAAACAGAGAGAGACATATTATATCCATGACTTACAAACAGAGAGAGACATATTATATCCATGACTTACAAACAGAGAGAGACATATTATATCCATGACTTACACACAGAGAGAGACATATTATATCCATGACTTACAAACAGAGAGAGGCATATTATATCCATGACTTACACACAGAGAGAGGCATATTATATTCATAACTTACACGCAAAGAGACATATTATATCCATGACTTACAAACAGAGAGAGACATATTATATCCATGACTTACAAACAGAGAGAGACATATTATATCCATGACTTACAAACAGAGAGAGACATATTATATCCATGACTTACAAACAGAGAGAGACATATTATATCCATGACTTACAAACAGAGAGAGACATATTATATCCATGACTTACAAACAGAGAGACATATTATATCCATGACTTACAAACAGAGAGAGACATATTATATCCATGACTTACAAACAGAGAGAGACTTATTATATCCATGACTTACAAACAGAGAGAGACATATTATATCCATGACTTACAAACAGAGAGAGACATATTATATCCATGACTTACAAACAGAGAGAGACTTATTATATCCATGACTTACACACAGAGAGAGACATATTATATCCATGACTTACAAACAGAGGCATATTATATCCATGAATTACACACAGAGAGAGACATATTATATCCATGACTTACACACAGAGAGACATATTATATCCATGACTTACACACAGAGAGACATATTATATCCATGACTTACAAACAGAGAGAGACATATTATATCCATGACTTACAAACAGAGAGAGACATATTATATCCATGACTTACAAACAGAGAGAGACTTATTATATCCATGACTTACAAACAGAGAGAGGCATATTATATCCATGACTTACAAACAGAGAGAGACATATTATATCCATGACTTACAAACAGAGAGACATATTATATCCATGACTTACAAACAGAGAGAGACATATTATATCCATGACTTACAAACAGAGAGAGACATATTATATCCATGACTTACAAACAGAGAGAGACATATTATATCCATGACTTACAAACAGAGAGATACATATTACATCCATGACTTACAAACATAGAGAGACATATTATGTCCATGACTTACAAACAGAGAGAGGCATATTATATCCATGACTTACAAACAGAAAGAGACATATTACATTCATGACTTACACACAGAGAGACATATTATATCCATGACTTACACACAGAGAGACATATTATATCCATGACTTACAAACAGAGAGACATATTATATCCATGACTTACAAACAGAGAGACATATTATATCCATGACTTACAAACAGAGAGAGACATATTATATCCATGACTTACAAACAGAGAGAGACATATTATATCCATGACTTACAAACAGAGAGATACATATTATATCCATGACTTACAAACATAGAGAGACATATTATGTCCATGACTTACAAACAGAGAGAGAAATATTATATCCATGACTTACAAACAGAGAAAAATATATTATATCCATGACTTACAAACAGAGAGAGGCATATTATATCCATGACTTACAAACAGAGAGAGACATATTATATCCATGACTTACAAATAGAGAGAGGCATATTATATCCATGACTTACAAACAGAGAGAGACATATTATATCCATGACTTACAAACAGAGAGAGACATATTATATCCATGACTTACAAACATAGAGAGACATATTATGTCCATGACTTACAAACAGAGAGAGAAATATTATATCCATGACTTACAAACAGAGAAAAATATATTATATCCATGACTTACAAACAGAGAGAGGCATATTATATCCATTACTTACAAACAGAGAGAGACATATTATATCCATGACTTACAAATAGAGAGAGGCATATTATATCCATGACTTACAAACAGAAAGAGACATATTATATCCATGACTTACAAACAGAGAGACATATTATATCCATGACTTACAAACAGAGAGACATATTATATCCATGACTTACAAACAGAGAGAGACATATTATATCCATGACTTACAAACAGAGAGAGACATATTATATCCATGACTTACAAACAGAGAGATACATATTATATCCATGACTTACAAACATAGAGAGACATATTATGTCCATGACTTACAAACAGATAGAGAAATATTATATCCATGACTTACAAACAGAGAAAAATATATTATATCCATGACTTACAAACAGAGAGAGGCATATTATATCCATGACTTACAAACAGAGAGAGACATATTATATCCATGACTTACAAATAGAGAGAGGCATATTATATCCATGACTTACAAACAGAGAGAGACATATTATATCCATGACTTACAAACAGAGAGAGACATATTATATCCATGACTTACAAACATAGAGAGACATATTATGTCCATGACTTACAAACAGAGAGAGAAATATTATATCCATGACTTACAAACAGAGAAAAATATATTATATCCATGACTTACAAACAGAGAGAGGCATATTATATCCATGACTTACAAACAGAGAGAGACATATTATATCCATGACTTACAAATAGAGAGAGGCATATTATATCCATGACTTACAAACAGAGAGAGACATATTATATCCATGACTTACAAACAGAGAGAGACATATTATATCCATGACTTACACACAGAGAGACATATTATATCCATGACTTACAAACAGAGAGAGACATATTATATCCATGACTTACACACAGAGAGACATATTATATCCATGACTTACAAACAGAGAAAAACATATTATATCCATGACTTACAAACAGAGAGAGACATATTATATCCATGACTTACAAACAGAGAGAGACATATTATATCCATGACTTACAAACAGAGAGAGACATATTATATCCATGACTTACAAACAGAGAGAGACATATTATATCCATGACTTACAAACAGAGAGACATATTATATCCATGACTTACAAACAGAGAGAGACATATTATATCCATGACTTACAAACAGAGAGAGACATATTATATCCATGACTTACACACAGAGAGAGACATATAATATCCATGACTTACAAACAGAGAGAGGCATATTATATCCATGACTTACACACAGAGAGAGACATATTATATTCATGACTTACACACAGAGAGACATATTATATCCATGACTTACACACAGAGAGACATATTATATCCATGACTTACAAACAGAGAGACATATTATATCCATGACTTACAAACAGAGAGAGACATATCATATCCATGACTTACAAACAGAGAGAGACATATTATATCCATGACTTACAAACAGAGAGAGACATATTATATCCATGACTTACAAACAGAGAGAGACATATTATATCCATGACTTACAAACAGAGAGACAAATTATATCCATGACTTACAAACAGAGAGAGACATATTATATCCATGACTTACAAACAGAGAGAGACATATTATATCCATGACTTACAAACAGAGAGAGACATATTATATCCATGACTTACAAACAGAGAGAGACATATTATATCCATGACTTACACACAGAGAGAGACATATTATATCCATGACTTACAAACAGAGAGAGGCATATTATATCCATGACTTACACACAGAGAGAGGCATATTATATTCATGACTTACACACAAAGAGACATATTATATCCATGACTTACAAACAGAGAGAGACATATTATATCCATGACTTACAAACAGAGAGAGACATATTATATCCATGACTTACAAACAGAGAAAAATATATTATATCCATGACTTACAAACAGAGAGAGGCATATTATATCCATGACTTACAAACAGAGAGAGACATATTATATCCATGACTTACAAATAGAGAGAGGCATATTATATCCATGACTTACAAACAGAGAGAGACATATTATATCCATGACTTACAAACAGAGAGAGACATATTATATCCATGACTTACACACAGAGAGACATATTATATCCATGACTTACAAACAGAGAGAGACATATTATATCCATGACTTACACACAGAGAGACATATTATATCCATGACTTACAAACAGAGAAAAAGATATTATATCCATGACTTACAAACAGAGAGAGACATATTATATCCATGACTTACAAACAGAGAGAGACATATTATATCCATGACTTACACACAGAGAGAGACATATAATATCCATGACTTACAAACAGAGAGAGGCATATTATATCCATGACTTACACACAGAGAGAGACATATTATATTCATGACTTACACACAGAGAGACATATTATATCCATGACTTACAAACAGAGAGAGACATATTATATCCATGACTTACAAACAGAGAGAGACATATTATATCCATGACTTACAAACAGAGAGAGACATATTATATCCATGACTTACAAACAGAGAGACAAATTATATCCATGACTTACAAACAGAGAGAGACATATTATATCCATGACTTACAAACAGAGAGAGACATATTATATCCATGACTTACAAACAGAGAGAGACATATTATATCCATGACTTACAAACAGAGAGAGACATATTATATCCATGACTTACACACAGAGAGAGACATATTATATCCATGACTTACAAACAGAGAGAGGCATATTATATCCATGACTTACAAACAGAGAGAGACATATTATATCCATGACTTACAAACAGAGAGAGACATATTATATCCATGACTTACACACAGAGAGAGACATATTATATCCATGACTTACAAACAGAGAGAGGCATATTATATCCATGACTTACAAACAGAGAGAGACATATTATATCCATGACTTACAAACAGAGAGAGACATATTATATCCATGACTTACACACAGAGAGAGACATATTATATCCATGACTTACAAACAGAGAAAAACATATTATATCCATGACTTACAAACAGAGAGACATATTATATCCATGACTTACAAACAGAGAGAGACATATTATATCCATGACTTACAAACAGAGAGAGACATATTATATCCATGACTTGCAAACAGAGAGAGACATATTATATCCATGACTTACAAACAGAGAGAGACATATTATATCCATGACTTACAAACAGAGAGACATATTATATCCATGACTTACAAACAGAGAGAGACATATTATATCCATGACTTACAAACAGAGAGAGACATATTATATCCATGACTTACACACAGAGAGAGACATATTATATCCATGACTTAAAAACAGAGAGAGGCATATTATATCCATGACTTAAAAACAGAAAGAGACATATTACATTCATGACTTACACACAGAGAGACATATTATATCCATGACTTACACACAGAGAGACATATTATATCCATGACTTACAAACAGAGAGACATATTATATCCATGACTTACAAACAGAGAGAGACATATTATATCCATGACTTACAAACAGAGAAAAATATATTATATCCATGACTTACAAACAGAGAGAGGCATATTATATCCATGACTTACAAACAGAGAGAGACATATTATATCCATGACTTACAAATAGAGAGAGGCATATTATATCCATGACTTACAAACAGAGAGAGACATATTATATCCATGACTTACAAACAGAGAGAGACATATTATATCCATGACTTACACACAGAGAGACATATTATATCCATGACTTACAAACAGAGAGAGACATATTATATCCATGACTTACACACAGAGAGACATATTATATCCATGACTTACAAACAGAGAAAACATATTATATCCATGACTTACAAACAGAGAGAGACATATTATATCCATGACTTACAAACAGAGAGAGACATATTATATCCATGACTTACAAACAGAGAGAGACATATTATATCCATGACTTACAAACAGAGAGAGACATATTATATCCATGACTTACAAACAGAGAGACATATTATATCCATGACTTACAAACAGAGAGAGACATATTATATCCATGACTTACAAACAGAGAGAGACATATAATATCCATGACTTACAAACAGAGAGAGGCATATTATATCCATGACTTACACACAGAGAGAGACATATTATATTCATGACTTACACACAGAGAGACATATTATATCCATGACTTACAAACAGAGAGAGACATATTATATCCATGACTTACAAACAGAGAGAGACATATTATATCCATGACTTACAAACAGAGAGAGACATATTATATCCATGACTTACAAACAGAGAGACAAATTATATCCATGACTTACAAACAGAGAGAGACATATTATATCCATGACTTACAAACAGAGAGAGACATATTATATCCATGACTTACAAACAGAGAGAGACATATTATATCCATGACTTACAAACAGAGAGAGACATATTATATCCATGACTTACACACAGAGAGAGACATATTATATCCATGACTTACAAACAGAGAGAGGCATATTATATCCATGACTTACAAACAGAGAGAGACATATTATATCCATGACTTACAAACAGAGAGAGACATATTATATCCATGACTTACACACAGAGAGAGACATATTATATCCATGACTTACAAACAGAGAGAGGCATATTATATCCATGACTTACAAACAGAGAGAGACATATTATATCCATGACTTACAAACAGAGAGAGACATATTATATCCATGACTTACACACAGAGAGAGACATATTATATCCATGACTTACAAACAGAGAAAAACATATTATATCCATGACTTACAAACAGAGAGACATATTATATCCATGACTTACAAACAGAGAGAGACATATTATATCCATGACTTACAAACAGAGAGAGACATATTATATCCATGACTTGCAAACAGAGAGAGACATATTATATCCATGACTTACAAACAGAGAGAGACATATTATATCCATGACTTACAAACAGAGAGACATATTATATCCATGACTTACAAACAGAGAGAGACATATTATATCCATGACTTACAAACAGAGAGAGACATATTATATCCATGACTTACACACAGAGAGAGACATATTATATCCATGACTTAAAAACAGAGAGAGGCATATTATATCCATGACTTAAAAACAGAAAGAGACATATTACATTCATGACTTACACACAGAGAGACATATTATATCCATGACTTACACACAGAGAGACATATTATATCCATGACTTACAAACAGAGAGACATATTATATCCATGACTTACAAACAGAGAGAGACATATTATATCCATGACTTACAAACAGAGAGACATAGTATCCATGACTTACAAACAGAGAGAGACATATTATATCCATGACTTACAAACAGAGAGAGACATATTATATCCATGACTTACAAACAGAGAGACATATTATATCCATGACTTACAAACAGAGAGAGACATATTATATCCATGACTTACAAACAGAGAGAGACATATTATATCCATGTCTTACAAACAGAGAGAGACATATTATATCCATGACTTACAAACAGAGAGAGACATATTATATCCATGACTTACACACAGAGAGAGACATATAATATCCATGACTTACAAACAGAGAGAGGCATATTATATCCATGACTTACACACAGAGAGAGACATATTATATTCATGACTTACACACAGAGAGACATATTATATCCATGACTTACACACAGAGAGACATATTATATCCATGACTTACAAACAGAGAGACATATTATATCCATGACTTACAAACAGAGAGAGACATATCATATCCATGACTTACAAACAGAGAGAGACATATTATATCCATGACTTACAAACAGAGAGAGACATATTATATCCATGACTTACAAACAGAGAGAGACATATTATATCCATGACTTACAAACAGAGAGACAAATTATATCCATGACTTACAAACAGAGAGAGACATATTATATCCATGACTTACAAACAGAGAGAGACATATTATATCCATGACTTACAAACAGAGAGAGACATATTATATCCATGACTTACAAACAGAGAGAGACATATTATATCCATGACTTACAAACAGAGAGAGACATATTATATCCATGACTTACAAACAGAGAGAGACATATTATATCCATGACTTACAAACAGAGAGATACATATTATATCCATGACTTACAAACATAGAGAGACATATTATGTCCATGACTTACAAACAGAGAGAGAAATATTATATCCATGACTTACAAACAGAGAAAAATATATTATATCCATGACTTACAAACAGAGAGAGGCATATTATATCCATGACTTACAAACAGAGAGAGACATATTATATCCATGACTTACAAATAGAGAGAGGCATATTATATCCATGACTTACAAACAGAGAGAGACATATTATATCCATGACTTACAAACAGAGAGAGACATATTATATCCATGACTTACAAACATAGAGAGACATATTATGTCCATGACTTACAAACAGAGAGAGAAATATTATATCCATGACTTACAAACAGAGAAAAATATATTATATCCATGACTTACAAACAGAGAGAGGCATATTATATCCATTACTTACAAACAGAGAGAGACATATTATATCCATGACTTACAAATAGAGAGAGGCATATTATATCCATGACTTACAAACAGAAAGAGACATATTATATCCATGACTTACAAACAGAGAGACATATTATATCCATGACTTACAAACAGAGAGACATATTATATCCATGACTTACAAACAGAGAGAGACATATTATATCCATGACTTACAAACAGAGAGAGACATATTATATCCATGACTTACAAACAGAGAGATACATATTATATCCATGACTTACAAACATAGAGAGACATATTATGTCCATGACTTACAAACAGATAGAGACATATTATATCCATGACTTACAAACAGAGAAAAATATATTATATCCATGACTTACAAACAGAGAGAGGCATATTATATCCATGACTTACAAACAGAGAGAGACATATTATATCCATGACTTACAAATAGAGAGAGGCATATTATATCCATGACTTACAAACAGAGAGAGACATATTATATCCATGACTTACAAACAGAGAGAGACATATTATATCCATGACTTACAAACATAGAGAGACATATTATGTCCATGACTTACAAACAGAGAGAGAAATATTATATCCATGACTTACAAACAGAGAAAAATATATTATATCCATGACTTACAAACAGAGAGAGGCATATTATATCCATGACTTACAAACAGAGAGAGACATATTATATCCATGACTTACAAATAGAGAGAGGCATATTATATCCATGACTTACAAACAGAGAGAGACATATTATATCCATGACTTACAAACAGAGAGAGACATATTATATCCATGACTTACACACAGAGAGACATATTATATCCATGACTTACAAACAGAGAGAGACATATTATATCCATGACTTACACACAGAGAGACATATTATATCCATGACTTACAAACAGAGAAAAACATATTATATCCATGACTTACAAACAGAGAGAGACATATTATATCCATGACTTACAAACAGAGAGAGACATATTATATCCATGACTTACAAACAGAGAGAGACATATTATATCCATGACTTACAAACAGAGAGAGACATATTATATCCATGACTTACAAACAGAGAGACATATTATATCCATGACTTACAAACAGAGAGAGACATATTATATCCATGACTTACAAACAGAGAGAGACATATTATATCCATGACTTACACACAGAGAGAGACATATAATATCCATGACTTACAAACAGAGAGAGGCATATTATATCCATGACTTACACACAGAGAGAGACATATTATATTCATGACTTACACACAGAGAGACATATTATATCCATGACTTACACACAGAGAGACATATTATATCCATGACTTACAAACAGAGAGACATATTATATCCATGACTTACAAACAGAGAGAGACATATCATATCCATGACTTACAAACAGAGAGAGACATATTATATCCATGACTTACAAACAGAGAGAGACATATTATATCCATGACTTACAAACAGAGAGAGACATATTATATCCATGACTTACAAACAGAGAGACAAATTATATCCATGACTTACAAACAGAGAGAGACATATTATATCCATGACTTACAAACAGAGAGAGACATATTATATCCATGACTTACAAACAGAGAGAGACATATTATATCCATGACTTACAAACAGAGAGAGACATATTATATCCATGACTTACACACAGAGAGAGACATATTATATCCATGACTTACAAACAGAGAGAGGCATATTATATCCATGACTTACACACAGAGAGAGGCATATTATATTCATGACTTACACACAAAGAGACATATTATATCCATGACTTACAAACAGAGAGAGACATATTATATCCATGACTTACAAACAGAGAGAGACATATTATATCCATGACTTACAAACAGAGAAAAATATATTATATCCATGACTTACAAACAGAGAGAGGCATATTATATCCATGACTTACAAACAGAGAGAGACATATTATATCCATGACTTACAAATAGAGAGAGGCATATTATATCCATGACTTACAAACAGAGAGAGACATATTATATCCATGACTTACAAACAGAGAGAGACATATTATATCCATGACTTACACACAGAGAGACATATTATATCCATGACTTACAAACAGAGAGAGACATATTATATCCATGACTTACACACAGAGAGACATATTATATCCATGACTTACAAACAGAGAAAAAGATATTATATCCATGACTTACAAACAGAGAGAGACATATTATATCCATGACTTACAAACAGAGAGAGACATATTATATCCATGACTTACAAACAGAGAGAGACATATTATATCCATGACTTACAAACAGAGAGAGACATATTATATCCATGACTTACAAACAGAGAGACATATTATATCCATGACTTACAAACAGAGAGAGACATATTATATCCATGACTTACAAACAGAGAGAGACATATTATATCCATGACTTACACACAGAGAGAGACATATTACATTCATGACTTACACACAGAGAGACATATTATATCCATGACTTACACACAGAGAGACATATTATATCCATGACTTACAAACAGAGAGACATATTATATCCATGACTTACAAACAGAGAGACATATTATATCCATGACTTACAAACAGAGAGAGACATATTATATCCATGACTTACAAACAGAGAGAGACATATTATATCCATGACTTACAAACAGAGAGACATATTATATCCATGACTTACAAACAGAGAGAGACATATTATATCCATGACTTACAAACAGAGAGAGACATATTATATCCATGACTTACAAACAGAGAGATACATATTATATCCATGACTTACAAACATAGAGAGACATATTATGTCCATGACTTACAAACAGAGAGAGAAATATTATATCCATGACTTACAAACAGAGAAAAATATATTATATCCATGACTTACAAACAGAGAGAGGCATATTATATCCATGACTTACAAACAGAGAGAGACATATTATATCCATGACTTACAAATAGAGAGAGGCATATTATATCCATGACTTACAAACAGAGAGAGACATATTATATCCATGACTTACAAACAGAGAGAGACATATTATATCCATGACTTACAAACATAGAGAGACATATTATGTCCATGACTTACAAACAGAGAGAGAAATATTATATCCATGACTTACAAACAGAGAAAAATATATTATATCCATGACTTACAAACAGAGAGAGGCATATTATATCCATGACTTACACACAGAGAGAGACATATTATATCCATGACTTACAAACAGAGAGAGGCATATTATATCCATGACTTACAAACAGAGAGAGACATATTATATCCATGACTTACAAACAGAGAGAGACATATTATATCCATGACTTACACACAGAGAGAGACATATTATATCCATGACTTACAAACAGAGAGAGGCATATTATATCCATGACTTACAAACAGAGAGAGACATATTATATCCATGACTTACAAACAGAGAGAGACATATTATATCCATGACTTACACACAGAGAGAGACATATTATATCCATGACTTACAAACAGAGAAAAACATATTATATCCATGACTTACAAACAGAGAGACATATTATATCCATGACTTACAAACAGAGAGAGACATATTATATCCATGACTTACAAACAGAGAGAGACATATTATATCCATGACTTGCAAACAGAGAGAGACATATTATATCCATGACTTACAAACAGAGAGAGACATATTATATCCATGACTTACAAACAGAGAGACATATTATATCCATGACTTACAAACAGAGAGAGACATATTATATCCATGACTTACAAACAGAGAGAGACATATTATATCCATGACTTACACACAGAGAGAGACATATTATATCCATGACTTAAAAACAGAGAGAGGCATATTATATCCATGACTTAAAAACAGAAAGAGACATATTACATTCATGACTTACACACAGAGAGACATATTATATCCATGACTTACACACAGAGAGACATATTATATCCATGACTTACAAACAGAGAGACATATTATATCCATGACTTACAAACAGAGAGAGACATATTATATCCATGACTTACAAACAGAGAAAAATATATTATATCCATGACTTACAAACAGAGAGAGGCATATTATATCCATGACTTACAAACAGAGAGAGACATATTATATCCATGACTTACAAATAGAGAGAGGCATATTATATCCATGACTTACAAACAGAGAGAGACATATTATATCCATGACTTACAAACAGAGAGAGACATATTATATCCATGACTTACACACAGAGAGACATATTATATCCATGACTTACAAACAGAGAGAGACATATTATATCCATGACTTACACACAGAGAGACATATTATATCCATGACTTACAAACAGAGAAAAACATATTATATCCATGACTTACAAACAGAGAGAGACATATTATATCCATGACTTACAAACAGAGAGAGACATATTATATCCATGACTTACAAACAGAGAGAGACATATTATATCCATGACTTACAAACAGAGAGAGACATATTATATCCATGACTTACAAACAGAGAGACATATTATATCCATGACTTACAAACAGAGAGAGACATATTATATCCATGACTTACAAACAGAGAGAGACATATAATATCCATGACTTACAAACAGAGAGAGGCATATTATATCCATGACTTACACACAGAGAGAGACATATTATATTCATGACTTACACACAGAGAGACATATTATATCCATGACTTACAAACAGAGAGAGACATATTATATCCATGACTTACAAACAGAGAGAGACATATTATATCCATGACTTACAAACAGAGAGAGACATATTATATCCATGACTTACAAACAGAGAGACAAATTATATCCATGACTTACAAACAGAGAGAGACATATTATATCCATGACTTACAAACAGAGAGAGACATATTATATCCATGACTTACAAACAGAGAGAGACATATTATATCCATGACTTACAAACAGAGAGAGACATATTATATCCATGACTTACACACAGAGAGAGACATATTATATCCATGACTTACAAACAGAGAGAGGCATATTATATCCATGACTTACAAACAGAGAGAGACATATTATATCCATGACTTACAAACAGAGAGAGACATATTATATCCATGACTTACACACAGAGAGAGACATATTATATCCATGACTTACAAACAGAGAGAGGCATATTATATCCATGACTTACAAACAGAGAGAGACATATTATATCCATGACTTACAAACAGAGAGAGACATATTATATCCATGACTTACACACAGAGAGAGACATATTATATCCATGACTTACAAACAGAGAAAAACATATTATATCCATGACTTACAAACAGAGAGACATATTATATCCATGACTTACAAACAGAGAGAGACATATTATATCCATGACTTACAAACAGAGAGAGACATATTATATCCATGACTTGCAAACAGAGAGAGACATATTATATCCATGACTTACAAACAGAGAGAGACATATTATATCCATGACTTACAAACAGAGAGACATATTATATCCATGACTTACAAACAGAGAGAGACATATTATATCCATGACTTACAAACAGAGAGAGACATATTATATCCATGACTTACACACAGAGAGAGACATATTATATCCATGACTTAAAAACAGAGAGAGGCATATTATATCCATGACTTAAAAACAGAAAGAGACATATTACATTCATGACTTACACACAGAGAGACATATTATATCCATGACTTACACACAGAGAGACATATTATATCCATGACTTACAAACAGAGAGACATATTATATCCATGACTTACAAACAGAGAGAGACATATTATATCCATGACTTACAAACAGAGAGACATAGTATATCCATGACTTACAAACAGAGAGAGACATATTATATCCATGACTTACAAACAGAGAGAGACATATTATATCCATGACTTACAAACAGAGAGACATATTATATCCATGACTTACAAACAGAGAGAGACATATTATATCCATGACTTACAAACAGAGAGAGACATATTATATCCATGTCTTACAAACAGAGAGAGACATATTATATCCATGACTTACAAACAGAGAGAGACATATTATATCCATGACTTACACACAGAGAGAGACATATAATATCCATGACTTACAAACAGAGAGAGGCATATTATATCCATGACTTACACACAGAGAGAGACATATTATATTCATGACTTACACACAGAGAGACATATTATATCCATGACTTACACACAGAGAGACATATTATATCCATGACTTACAAACAGAGAGACATATTATATCCATGACTTACAAACAGAGAGAGACATATCATATCCATGACTTACAAACAGAGAGAGACATATTATATCCATGACTTACAAACAGAGAGAGACATATTATATCCATGACTTACAAACAGAGAGAGACATATTATATCCATGACTTACAAACAGAGAGACAAATTATATCCATGACTTACAAACAGAGAGAGACATATTATATCCATGACTTACAAACAGAGAGAGACATATTATATCCATGACTTACAAACAGAGAGAGACATATTATATCCATGACTTACAAACAGAGAGAGACATATTATATCCAGGACTTACACACAGAGAGAGACATATTATATCCATGACTTACAAACAGAGAGAGGCATATTATATCCATGACTTACACACAGAGAGAGGCATATTATATTCATGACTTACACACAAAGAGACATATTATATCCATGACTTACAAACAGAGAGAGACATATTATATCCATGACTTACAAACAGAGAGAGACATATTATATCCATGACTTACAAACAGAGAAAAATATATTATATCCATGACTTACAAACAGAGAGAGGCATATTATATCCATGACTTACAAACAGAGAGAGACATATTATATCCATGACTTACAAATAGAGAGAGGCATATTATATCCATGACTTACAAACAGAGAGAGACATATTATATCCATGACTTACAAACAGAGAGAGACATATTATATCCATGACTTACACACAGAGAGACATATTATATCCATGACTTACAAACAGAGAGAGACATATTATATCCATGACTTACACACAGAGAGACATATTATATCCATGACTTACAAACAGAGAAAAACATATTATATCCATGACTTACAAACAGAGAGAGACATATTATATCCATGACTTACAAACAGAGAGAGACATATTATATCCATGACTTACAAACAGAGAGAGACATATTATATCCATGACTTACAAACAGAGAGAGACATATTATATCCATGACTTACAAACAGAGAGACATATTATATCCATGACTTACAAACAGAGAGAGACATATTATATCCATGACTTACAAACAGAGAGAGACATATAATATCCATGACTTACAAACAGAGAGAGGCATATTATATCCATGACTTACACACAGAGAGAGACATATTATATTCATGACTTACACACAGAGAGACATATTATATCCATGACTTACAAACAGAGAGAGACATATTATATCCATGACTTACAAACAGAGAGAGACATATTATATCCATGACTTACAAACAGAGAGAGACATATTATATCCATGACTTACAAACAGAGAGACAAATTATATCCATGACTTACAAACAGAGAGAGACATATTATATCCATGACTTACAAACAGAGAGAGACATATTATATCCATGACTTACAAACAGAGAGAGACATATTATATCCATGACTTACAAACAGAGAGAGACATATTATATCCATGACTTACACACAGAGAGAGACATATTATATCCATGACTTACAAACAGAGAGAGGCATATTATATCCATGACTTACAAACAGAGAGAGACATATTATATCCATGACTTACAAACAGAGAGAGACATATTATATCCATGACTTACACACAGAGAGAGACATATTATATCCATGACTTACAAACAGAGAGAGGCATATTATATCCATGACTTACAAACAGAGAGAGACATATTATATCCATGACTTACAAACAGAGAGAGACATATTATATCCATGACTTACACACAGAGAGAGACATATTATATCCATGACTTACAAACAGAGAAAAACATATTATATCCATGACTTACAAACAGAGAGACATATTATATCCATGACTTACAAACAGAGAGAGACATATTATATCCATGACTTACAAACAGAGAGAGACATATTATATCCATGACTTGCAAACAGAGAGAGACATATTATATCCATGACTTACAAACAGAGAGAGACATATTATATCCATGACTTACAAACAGAGAGACATATTATATCCATGACTTACAAACAGAGAGAGACATATTATATCCATGACTTACAAACAGAGAGAGACATATTATATCCATGACTTACACACAGAGAGAGACATATTATATCCATGACTTAAAAACCTGAGAGAGGCATATTATATCCATGACTTAAAAACAGAAAGAGACATATTACATTCATGACTTACACACAGAGAGACATATTATATCCATGACTTACACACAGAGAGACATATTATATCCATGACTTACAAACAGAGAGACATATTATATCCATGACTTACAAACAGAGAGAGACATATTATATCCATGACTTACAAACAGAGAGACATAGTATATCCATGACTTACAAACAGAGAGAGACATATTATATCCATGACTTACAAACAGAGAGAGACATATTATATCCATGACTTACAAACAGAGAGACATATTATATCCATGACTTACAAACAGAGAGAGACATATTATATCCATGACTTACAAACAGAGAGAGACATATTATATCCATGTCTTACAAACAGAGAGAGACATATTATATCCATGACTTACAAACAGAGAGAGACATATTATATCCATGACTTACACACAGAGAGAGACATATAATATCCATGACTTACAAACAGAGAGAGGCATATTATATCCATGACTTACACACAGAGAGAGACATATTATATTCATGACTTACACACAGAGAGACATATTATATCCATGACTTACACACAGAGAGACATATTATATCCATGACTTACAAACAGAGAGACATATTATATCCATGACTTACAAACAGAGAGAGACATATCATATCCATGACTTACAAACAGAGAGACATATTATATCCATGACTTACAAACAGAGAGAGACATATTATATCCATGACTTACAAACAGAGAGAGACATATTATATCCATGACTTACAAACAGAGAGACAAATTATATCCATGACTTACAAACAGAGAGAGACATATTATATCCATGACTTACAAACAGAGAGAGACATATTATATCCATGACTTACAAACAGAGAGAGACATATTATATCCATGACTTACAAACAGAGAGAGACATATTATATCCATGACTTACACACAGAGAGAGACATATTATATCCATGACTTACAAACAGAGAGAGGCATATTATATCCATGACTTACACACAGAGAGAGGCATATTATATTCATGACTTACACACAAAGAGACATATTATATCCATGACTTACAAACAGAGAGAGACATATTATATCCATGACTTACAAACAGAGAGAGACATATTATATCCATGACTTACAAACAGAGAAAAATATATTATATCCATGACTTACAAACAGAGAGAGGCATATTATATCCATGACTTACAAACAGAGAGAGACATATTATATCCATGACTTACAAATAGAGAGAGGCATATTATATCCATGACTTACAAACAGAGAGAGACATATTATATCCATGACTTACAAACAGAGAGAGACATATTATATCCATGACTTACACACAGAGAGACATATTATATCCATGACTTACAAACAGAGAGAGACATATTATATCCATGACTTACACACAGAGAGACATATTATATCCATGACTTACAAACAGAGAAAAACATATTATATCCATGACTTACAAACAGAGAGAGACATATTATATCCATGACTTACAAACAGAGAGAGACATATTATATCCATGACTTACAAACAGAGAGAGACATATTATATCCATGACTTACAAACAGAGAGAGACATATTATATCCATGACTTACAAACAGAGAGACATATTATATCCATGACTTACAAACAGAGAGAGACATATTATATCCATGACTTACAAACAGAGAGAGACATATTATATCCATGACTTACACACAGAGAGAGAAATATAATATCCATGACTTACAAACAGAGAGAGGCATATTATATCCATGACTTACACACAGAGAGAGACATATTATATTCATGACTTACACACAGAGAGACATATTATATCCATGACTTACACACAGAGAGACATATTATATCCATGACTTACAAACAGAGAGACATATTATATCCATGACTTACAAACAGAGAGAGTCATATCATATCCATGACTTACAAACAGAGAGAGACATATTATATCCATGACTTACAAACAGAGAGAGACATATTATATCCATGACTTACAAACAGAGAGAGACATATTATATCCATTATATCCATGACTTACAAACAGAGAGAGACATATTATATCCATGACTTACAAACAGAGAGAGACATATTATATCCATGACTTACAAACAGAGAGAGACATATTATATCCATGACTTACAAACAGAGAGACAAATTATATCCATGACTTACAAACAGAGAGAGACATATTATATCCATGACTTACAAACAGAGAGAGACATATTATATCCATGACTTACAAACAGAGAGAGACATATTATATCCATGACTTACAAACAGAGAGAGACATATTATATCCATGACTTACACACAGAGAGAGACATATTATATCCATGACTTACAAACAGAGAGAGGCATATTATATCCATGACTTACACACAGAGAGAGGCATATTATATTCATGACTTACACACAAAGAGACATATTATATCCATGACTTACAAACAGAGAGAGACATATTATATCCATGACTTACAAACAGAGAGAGACATATTATATCCATGACTTACAAACAGAGAAAAATATATTATATCCATGACTTACAAACAGAGAGAGGCATATTATATCCATGACTTACAAACAGAGAGAGACATATTATATCCATGACTTACAAATAGAGAGAGGCATATTATATCCATGACTTACAAACAGAGAGAGACATATTATATCCATGACTTACAAACAGAGAGAGACATATTATATCCATGACTTACACACAGAGAGACATATTATATCCATGACTTACAAACAGAGAGAGACATATTATATCCATGACTTACACACAGAGAGACATATTATATCCATGACTTACAAACAGAGAAAAACATATTATATCCATGACTTACAAACAGAGAGAGACATATTATATCCATGACTTACAAACAGAGAGAGACATATTATATCCATGACTTACAAACAGAGAGAGACATATTATATCCATGACTTACAAACAGAGAGAGACATATTATATCCATGACTTACAAACAGAGAGACATATTATATCCATGACTTACAAACAGAGAGAGACATATTATATCCATGACTTACAAACAGAGAGAGACATATTATATCCATGACTTACACACAGAGAGAGACATATAATATCCATGACTTACAAACAGAGAGAGGCATATTATATCCATGACTTACACACAGAGAGAGACATATTATATTCATGACTTACACACAGAGAGACATATTATATCCATGACTTACACACAGAGAGACATATTATATCCATGACTTACAAACAGAGAGACATATTATATCCATGACTTACAAACAGAGAGAGACATATCATATCCATGACTTACAAACAGAGAGAGACATATTATATCCATGACTTACAAACAGAGAGAGACATATTATATCCATGACTTACAAACAGAGAGAGACATATTATATCCATGACTTACAAACAGAGAGACAAATTATATCCATGACTTACAAACAGAGAGAGACATATTATATCCATGACTTACAAACAGAGAGAGACATATTATATCCATGACTTACAAACAGAGAGAGACATATTATATCCATGACTTACAAACAGAGAGAGACATATTATATCCATGACTTACAAACAGAGAGAGACATATTATATCCATGACTTACACACAGAGAGAGACATATAATATCCATGACTTACAAACAGAGAGAGGCATATTATATCCATGACTTACACACAGAGAGAGACATATTATATTCATGACTTACACACAGAGAGAGACATATTATATTCATGACTTACACACAGAGAGACATATTATATCCATGACTTACACACAGAGAGACATATTATATCCATGACTTACAAACAGAGAGACATATTATATCCATGACTTACAAACAGAGAGAGACATATCATATCCATGACTTACAAACAGAGAGAGACATATTATATCCATGACTTACAAACAGAGAGAGACATATTATATCCATGACTTACAAACAGAGAGAGACATATTATATCCATGACTTACAAACAGAGAGACAAATTATATCCATGACTTACAAACAGAGAGAGACATATTATATCCATGACTTACAAACAGAGAGAGACATAGTATATCCATGACTTACAAACAGAGAGAGACATATTATATCCATGACTTACAAACAGAGAGAGACATATTATATCCATGACTTACACACAGAGAGAGACATATTATATCCATGACTTACAAACAGAGAGAGGCATATTATATCCATGACTTACACACAGAGAGAGGCATATTATATTCATGACTTACACACAAAGAGACATATTATATCCATGACTTACAAACAGAGAGAGACATATTATATCCATGACTTACAAACAGAGAGAGACATATTATATCCATGACTTACAAACAGAGAAAAATATATTATATCCATGACTTACAAACAGAGAGAGGCATATTATATCCATGACTTACAAACAGAGAGAGACATATTATATCCATGACTTACAAATAGAGAGAGGCATATTATATCCATGACTTACAAACAGAGAGAGACATATTATATCCATGACTTACAAACAGAGAGAGACATATTATATCCATGACTTACACACAGAGAGACATATTATATCCATGACTTACAAACAGAGAGAGACATATTATATCCATGACTTACACACAGAGAGACATATTATATCCATGACTTACAAACAGAGAGAAACATATTATATCCATGACTTACAAACAGAGAGAGACATATTATATCCATGACTTACAAACAGAGAGAGACATATTATATCCATGACTTACAAACAGAGAGAGACATATTATATCCATGACTTACAAACAGAGAGAGACATATTATATCCATGACTTACAAACAGAGAGACATATTATATCCATGACTTACAAACAGAGAGAGACATATTATATCCATGACTTACAAACAGAGAGAGACATATTATATCCATGACTTACACACAGAGAGAGAAATATAATATCCATGACTTACAAACAGAGAGAGGCATATTATATCCATGACTTACACACAGAGAGAGACATATTATATTCATGACTTACACACAGAGAGACATATTATATCCATGACTTACACACAGAGAGACATATTATATCCATGACTTACAAACAGAGAGACATATTATATCCATGACTTACAAACAGAGAGAGACATATTATATCCATGACTTACAAACAGAGAGAGACATATTATATCCATGACTTACAAACAGAGAGAGACATATTATATCCATGACTTACAAACAGAGAGAGACATATTAATCATTATATCCATGACTTACAAACAGAGAGAGACATATTATATCCATGACTTACAAACAGAGAGAGACATATTATATCCATGACTTACAAACAGAGAGAGACATATTATATCCATGACTTACAAACAGAGAGACATATTATATCCATGACTTACAAACAGAGAGAGACATATTATATCCATGACTTACAAACAGAGAGAGACATATTATATCCATGACTTACAAACAGAGAGAGACATATTATATCCATGACTTACAAACAGAGAGAGACATATTATATCCATGACTTACACACAGAGAGAGACATATTATATCCATGACTTACAAACAGAGAGAGACATATTATATCCATGACTTACACACAGAGAGAGACATATTATATCCATGACTTACACACAGAGAGAGACATATTATATCCATGACTTACAAACAGAGAGAGACATATTATATCCATGACTTACAAACAGAGAGAGACATATTATATCCATGACTTACAAACAGAGAGAGAAATATTATATCCATGACTTACAAACAGAGAGAGGACATATTATATCCATGACTTACAAACAGAGAGAGACATATTATATCCATGACTTACAAACAGAGAGAGGACATATTATATCCATGACTTACAAACAGAGAGAGACATATTATATCCATGACTTACAAACAGAGAGAGACATATTATATCCATGACTTACACACAGAGAGACATATTATATCCATGACTTACAAACAGAGAGAGACATATTATATCCATGACTTACACACAGAGAGACATATTATATCCATGACTTACAAACAGAGAGAACATATTATATCCATGACTTACAAACAGAGAGAGACATATTATATCCATGACTTACAAACAGAGAGAGACATATTATATCCATGACTTACAAACAGAGAGAGACATATTATATCCATGACTTACAAACAGAGAGAGACATATTATATCCATGACTTACAAACAGAGAGACATATTATATCCATGACTTACAAACAGAGAGAGACATATTATATCCATGACTTACAAACAGAGAGAGACATATTATATCCATGACTTACACAACAGAGAGAGACATATAATATCCATGACTTACAAACAGAGAGAGGCATATTATATCCATGACTTACACACAGAGAGAGACATATTATATTCATGACTTACACACAGAGAGACATATTATATCCATGACTTACACACAGAGAGACATATTATATCCATGACTTACAAACAGAGAGACATATTATATCCATGACTTACAAACAGAGAGAGACATATTATATCCATGACTTACAAACAGAGAGAGACATATTATATCCATGACTTACAAACAGAGAGAGACATATTATATCCATGACTTACAAACAGAGAGAGACATATTATATCCATGACTTACAAACAGAGAGACATATTATATCCATGACTTACAAACAGAGAGAGACATATTATATCCATGACTTACAAACAGAGAGAGACATATTATATCCATGACTTACAAACAGAGAGAGACATATTATATCCATGACTTACAAACAGAGAGAGACATATTATATCCATGACTTACAAACAGAGAGAGAGACATATTATATCCATGACTTACAAACAGAGAGAGGCATATTATATCCATGACTTACAAACAGAGAGAGGACATATTATATTCCATGACTTACACACAAGAGAGACATATTATATCCATGACTTACAAACAGAGAGAGACATATTATATCCATGACTTACAAACAGAGAGAGACATATTATATCCATGACTTACAAACAGAGAGAAAATATATTATATCCATGACTTACAAACAGAGAGAGGCATATTATATCCATGACTTACAAACAGAGAGAGACATATTATATCCATGACTTACAAACTAGAGAGAGGCATATTATATCCATGACTTACAAACAGAGACATATTATATCCATGACTTACAAACAGAGAGAGACATATTATATCCATGACTTACACACAGAGAGACATATTATATCCATGACTTACAAACAGAGAGAGACATATTATATCCATGACTTACAAACAGAGAGACATATTATATCCATGACTTACAAACAGAGAGAGACATATTATATCCATGACTTACAAACAGAGAGAGACATATTATATCCATGACTTACAAACAGAGAGAGACATATTATATCCATGACTTACAACAGAGAGAGACATATTATATCCATGACTTACAAACAGAGAGAGACATATTATATCCATGACTTACAAACAGAGAGACATATTATATCCATGACTTACAAACAGAGAGAGACATATTATATCCATGACTTACAAACAGAGAGAGACATATTATATCCATGACTTACACACAGAGAGAGACATATAATATCCATGACTTACAAACAGAGAGAGGACATATTATATCCATGACTTACACACAGAGAGAGACATATTATATCCATGACTTACAAACAGAGAGACATATTATATCCATGACTTACAAACAGAGAGAGACATATTATATCCATGACTTACAAACAGAGAGAGACATATTATATCCATGACTTACAAACAGAGAGAGACATATTATATCCATGACTTACAAACAGAGAGACAAATTATATCCATGACTTACAAACAGAGAGAGACATATTATATCCATGACTTACAAACAGAGAGAGACATATTATATCCATGACTTACAAACAGAGAGAGACATATTATATCCATGACTTACAAACAGAGAGAGACATATTATATCCATGACTTACACACAGAGAGAGACATATTATATCCATGACTTACAAACAGAGAGAGGCATATTATATCCATGACTTACAAACAGAGAGAGACATATTATATCCATGACTTACAAACAGAGAGAGACATATTATATCCATGACTTACACACAGAGAGAGACATATTATATCCATGACTTACAAACAGAGAGAGGCATATTATATCCATGACTTACAAACAGAGAGAGACATATTATATCCATGACTTACAAACAGAGAGAGACATATTATATCCATGACTTACACACAGAGAGAGACATATTATATCCATGACTTACAAACAGAGAGAGACATATTATATCCATGACTTACAAACAGAGAGAGACATATTATATCCATGACTTACAAACAGAGAGAGACATATTATATCCATGACTTACAAACAGAGAGAGACATATTATATCCATGACTTACAAACAGAGAGACATATTATATCCATGACTTACAAACAGAGAGAGACATATTATATCCATGACTTACAAACAGAGAGAGACATATTATATCCATGACTTACACACAGAGAGAGACATATTATATCCATGACTTAAAAACAGAGAGACATATTATATCCATGACTTACAAACAGAGAGAGACATATTACTATCCATGACTTACAAACAGAGAGACATATTATATCCATGACTTACACACAGAGAGACATATTATATCCATGACTTACAAACAGAGAGACATATTATATCCATGACTTACAAACAGAGAGAGACATATTATATCCATGACTTACAAACAGAGAGACATATTATATCCATGACTTACAAACAGAGAGAGACATATTATATCCATGACTTACACACAGAGAGAGACATATTATATCCATGACTTACAAACAGAGAGGACATATTATATCCATGACTTACAAACAGAGAGAGACATATTATATCCATGACTTACAAACAGAGAGACATATTATATCCATGACTTACACACAGAGAGACATATTATATCCATGACTTACAAACAGAGAGACATATTATATCCATGACTTACAAACAGAGAGAGACATATTATATCCATGACTTACAAACAGAGAGAGACATATTATATCCATGACTTACAAACAGAGAGACATATTATATCCATGACTTACAAACAGAGAGAGACATATTATATCCATGACTTACAAACAGAGAGACATATTATATCCATGACTTACAAACAGAGAGAGACATATTATATCCATGACTTACAAACAGAGAGAGACATATTATATCCATGACTTACAAACAGAGAGAGACATATTATATCCATGACTTACAAACAGAGAGAGACATATTATATCCATGACTTACAAACAGAGAGACATATTATATCCATGACTTACAAACAGAGAGAGACATATTATATCCATGACTTACAAACAGAGAGAGACATATTATATCCATGACTTACAAACAGAGAGAGACATATTATATCCATGACTTACAAACAGAGAGAGACATATTATATCCATGACTTACAAACAGAGAGAGACATATTATATCCATGACTTACAAACAGAGAGAGACATATTATATCCATGACTTACAAACAGAGAGAGACATATTATATCCATGACTTACAAACAGAGAGAGGACATATTATATCCATGACTTACACACAGAGAGAGACATATTATATCCATGACTTACAAACAGAGAGAGACATATTATATCCATGACTTACAAACAGAGAGAGACATATTATATCCATGACTTACAAACAGAGAGAGACATATTATATCCATGACTTACAAACAGAGAGAGACATATTATATCCATGACTTACAAACAGAGAGAGACATATTATATCCATGACTTACAAACAGAGAGAGACATATTATATCCATGACTTACAAACAGAGAGAGACATATTATATCCATGACTTACAAACAGAGAGAGACATATTATATCCATGACTTACAAACAGAGAGACATATTATATCCATGACTTACAAACAGAGAGAGACATATTATATCCATGACTTACAAACAGAGAGACATATTATATCCATGAATCCATGACTTACACACAGAGAGAGACATATTATATCCATGACTTAAAAACAGAGAGGCATATTATATCCATGACTTAAAAACAGAAAGAGACATATTACATTCATGACTTACACACAGAGAGACATATTATATCCATGACTTACACACAGAGAGACATATTATATCCATGACTTACAAACAGAGAGACATATTATATCCATGACTTACAAACAGAGAGAGACATATTATATCCATGACTTACAAACAGAGAGACATATTATATCCATGACTTACAAACAGAGAGAGACATATTATATCCATGACTTACACACAGAGAGAGACATATTATATCCATGACTTAAAAACAGAGAGGCATATTATATCCATGACTTAAAAACAGAAAGAGACATATTACATTCATGACTTACACACAGAGAGACATATTATATCCATGACTTACACACAGAGAGACATATTATATCCATGACTTACAAACAGAGAGACATATTATATCCATGACTTACAAACAGAGAGAGACATATTATATCCATGACTTACAAACAGAGAGACATATTATATCCATGACTTACACACAGAGAGACATATTATATCCATGACTTACACACAGAGAGACATATTATATCCATGACTTACAAACAGAGAGACATATTATATCCATGACTTACAAACAGAGAGAGACATATCATATCCATGACTTACAAACAGAGAGAGACATATTATATCCATGACTTACAAACAGAGAGAGACATATTATATCCATGACTTACAAACAGAGAGAGACATATTATATCCATGACTTACAAACAGAGAGACAAATTATATCCATGACTTACAAACAGAGAGAGACATATTATATCCATGACTTACAAACAGAGAGAGACATATTATATCCATGACTTACAAACAGAGAGAGACATATTATATCCATGACTTACAAACAGAGAGAGACATATTATATCCATGACTTACACACAGAGAGAGACATATTATATCCATGACTTACAAACAGAGAGAGGCATATTATATCCATGACTTACACACAGAGAGAGGCATATTATATTCATGACTTACACACAAAGAGACATATTATATCCATGACTTACAAACAGAGAGAGACATATTATATCCATGACTTACAAACAGAGAGAGACATATAATATCCATGACTTACAAACAGAGAGAGGCATATTATATCCATGACTTACACACAGAGAGAGACATATTATATCCATGACTTACAAACAGAGATAGACATATTATATCCATGACTTACAAACAGAGAGAGACATATTATATCCATGACTTACAAACAGAGAGACAAATTATATCCATGACTTACAAACAGAGAGAGACATATTATATCCATGACTTACAAACAGAGAGAGACATATTATATCCATGACTTACAAACAGAGAGAGACATATTATATCCATGACTTACAAACAGAGAGAGACATATTATATCCATGACTTACACACAGAGAGAGACATATTATATCCATGACTTACAAACAGAGAGAGGCATATTATATCCATGACTTACACACAGAGAGAAGCATATTATATTCATGACTTACACACAAAGAGACATATTATATCCATGACTTACAAACAGAGAGAGACATATTATATCCATGACTTACAAACAGAGAGAGACATATTATATCCATGACTTACACACAGAGAGAGACATATAATATCCATGACTTACAAACAGAGAGAGGCATATTATATCCATGACTTACACACAGAGAGAGACATATTATATTCATGACTTACACACAGAGAGACATATTATATCCATGACTTACACACAGAGAGACATATTATATCCATGACTTACAAACAGAGAGACATATTATATCCATGACTTACAAACAGAGAGAGACATATCATATCCATGACTTACAAACAGAGAGAGACATATTATATCCATGACTTACAAACAGAGAGAGACATATTATATCCATGACTTACAAACAGAGAGAGACATATTATATCCATGACTTACAAACAGAGAGACAAATTATATCCATGACTTACAAACAGAGAGAGACATATTATATCCATGACTTACAAACAGAGAGAGACATATTATATCCATGACTTACAAACAGAGAGAGACATATTATATCCATGACTTACAAACAGAGAGAGACATATTATATCCATGACTTACACACAGAGAGAGACATATTATATCCATGACTTACAAACAGAGAGAGGCATATTATATCCATGACTTACACACAGAGAGAGGCATATTATATTCATGACTTACACACAAAGAGACATATTATATCCATGACTTACAAACAGAGAGAGACATATTATATCCATGACTTACAAACAGAGAGAGACATATTATATCCATGACTTACAAACAGAGAAAAATATATTATATCCATGACTTACAAACAGAGAGAGGCATATTATATCCATGACTTACAAACAGAGAGAGACATATTATATCCATGACTTACAAATAGAGAGAGGCATATTATATCCATGACTTACAAACAGAGAGAGACATATTATATCCATGACTTACAAACAGAGAGAGACATATTATATCCATGACTTACACACAGAGAGACATATTATATCCATGACTTACAAACAGAGAGAGACATATTATATCCATGACTTACACACAGAGAGACATATTATATCCATGACTTACAAACAGAGAAAACATATTATATCCATGACTTACAAACAGAGAGAGACATATTATATCCATGACTTACAAACAGAGAGAGACATATTATATCCATGACTTACAAACAGAGAGAGACATATTATATCCATGACTTACAAACAGAGAGAGACATATTATATCCATGACTTACAAACAGAGAGACATATTATATCCATGACTTACAAACAGAGAGAGACATATTATATCCATGACTTACAAACAGAGAGAGACATATTATATCCATGACTTACACACAGAGAGAGACATATAATATCCATGACTTACAAACAGAGAGAGGCATATTATATCCATGACTTACACACAGAGAGAGACATATTATATCCATGACTTACACACAGAGAGACATATTATATCCATGACTTACAAACAGAGAGAGACATATTATATCCATGACTTACAAACAGAGAGAGACATATTATATCCATGACTTACAAACAGAGAGAGACATATTATATCCATGACTTACAAACAGAGAGAGACATATTATATCCATGACTTACAAACAGAGAGAGACATATTATATCCATGACTTACAAACAGAGAGAGACATATTATATCCATGACTTACAAACAGAGAGAGACATATTATATCCATGACTTACACACAGAGAGAGACATATTATATCCATGACTTACAAACAGAGAGAGGCATATTATATCCATGACTTACAAACAGAGAGAGACATATTATATCCATGACTTACAAACAGAGAGAGACATATTATATCCATGACTTACACACAGAGAGAGACATATTATATCCATGACTTACAAACAGAGAGAGACATATTATATCCATGACTTACAAACAGAGAGAGACATATTATATCCATGACTTACAAACAGAGAGAGACATATTATATCCATGACTTACAAACAGAGAGAGACATATTATATCCATGACTTACAAACAGAGAGAGACATATTATATCCATGACTTACAAACAGAGAGACATATTATATCCATGACTTACAAACAGAGAGAGACATATTATATCCATGACTTACAAACAGAGAGAGACATATTATATCCATGACTTACAAACAGAGAGAGAC